>NC_091146.1:28135852-28366960 GCF_041381155.1 Argopecten irradians
TTATAGCCATGCCCTCTTATCGCTACCTCCAGCTCAGGCTCAGGCTCAGGCTCTACACGTCCATTTACTTGGTAAATTAAGACAGCTATTACTACATCTGAAACCAACATAAAATATAATTACCTTGCTGCCTCCTTCTCCTCCATCTACCATACAGGCAACATATTCCTATTCCAAGGAGTACCATTATAATCACTAAAAGAATAAAAACGCTTATTCAGAACCATGTCACTCATTTATAACATAGAAAATTAAGAAATCTTACATAGAAGAGTCACAAAACCATAAAATGTTCATATTCAAATGATACAACATTAAAACTTACAAATAATCCACGGCAGGATCAGCCCGAGGTGAAGCGAGGAGGCTGAAGTCTTGACAACGTCCGACGAGGATGACGTTTTCAAAGAGGATGACGTCAAAGAAGGTGAGGAAGAGCTTGAGGATGACATGGATAGCGAAGATGGCATGGATAGCGAGGATGGCATGGATGACAAGGATAGCATGGATGGCACGAATGGTGTGGATGGTGTGGATGGTGTGGACGGCGTAGACGATGGTGTAGATGATGACCAGGAGGATGATGCAGATGATGAGGACCGAGATGGTGGAAACGAACTAACTGTCGACACATCCTCCTGCAAATTTAATAAATAAATTTAAAATTCAATCATATTCATTATTATAAACTTTACCATTATAAACTCAATCATTTCTCTGCATAGTATTCTGATAAAGACATATATTACCTTAATATGTATTGTGTCATTATTTACTCTTGTTTAAATAGATATACGTTGCACCCTATTTCTGATAACAGCTAATGAAATAAATATTTTGATAGCTCTCTAAAATTGTTGTATTATTGACAACCGTTATCACTGAAAGACTATCTTACTCGCAATAAAACAGGTTTTAGATTTTTCAATTATCAAAGTAGTTAGCAAGCCGCTCGTTTAATATAGGTTGCGATTTAACGTTTACGCTCTAACATGACAATGTGGATAGCATTGTAGTACGTGACCTACATTATGACACATGGCGGGAAATGTATAGACATGGCGTTAACGAATACTTACACATATTTGGTTAGAATACCGGTCCAGCAGTGTGATGGTGGTGCCAACGCTCATCAGCCTGCAGTCCACCTCTCCCATCATCTGAATAATCTTAAGCCGCCTCTGTGGGTCAACTTGCAGGCTTGATCCAACATCCCACCCCTGGATGATGAGTATATCGTAAGGCCACTGTCTGGTTAAGCGGTACGATCTAGCACCACCATCATCTAAAACACATCTCTTTTCCCTCAGTCTGCATCTTGACAGGAGATCTTCATCCTTTTGGATTGGGTAAACATGTGTCCATTCTTTGAGCAAATGTTTCAAAATCTGCATATATAACAAAAGGTACTTTTAATTGTTTGGCAAAATCACTAAATTCTAATATGTTTTCACCTTCTTTTGGCAGTTCTACATGTTGCGGATCATGTTTCGAACAGTATTGAATGTGATTTTCTAATAGATCGTTTCTTGTAAACCCTTGAAGACAATAATGACAAAAATGAGTCTTATGTTTTGACGATTTTGTTCTAGACAGAAACTTATTGAGGTCTCTAATAAGGCAATAATGACTTTTCTCCTTCTTTTTTAAATACAATAAATTGACATGATGACATACTTGCCGTAATTTCGTAACATACATGGGGAATATATTCGTATCCTCATATCCAAACACATTTACAGAAATGTCATTTTGTTTTTCGAACTTTTCTACTTGCGATATTGTCACAGGATAACAAATTCCAGACATGTCCATTTCGTGTTCATACGGTGTGTAATTAGTTACATGTTCCGGAACTTCCTGGTTGGGATGGAGAGAGGCTAAGATACACCAGAGAAAACATCTCTCGTCAGTGTTGATGATGTTGATCACATCAGACTTTCTGAAAGTGGTTGGTATTGGTAAGTAGGATGAACCACTCAAAGGTGAGTAGTTTACGGTGCTTATTTCCAATTTTACTATTTTTTTAAGTCTCCAATTGGATCCCTCTCTCAGGTACTCTTGAAACGACACGAACATTTTCTGGAAAGCTTCATTTAAATTATGTAGTGAAAATTTTTCACTAGGTAAAAAACACGTAGTTTTGACTTCGAAAATGAGGGAAAGATTGTTGCTTGTTACCCTCTTTGTCTTCTTTTTCCAGTTCCACCTGTACACAGATGTACCACTTAATTCCACGTAAGGAATCACATTGCTCTGTGACATGCCTCACAACTTCGTCTTGGGTATTACTGAAGAAGGTGAGTAAATCGATGCTGTCGGTCTCGTTAGGATAGATGCATCGTACGTTAGCCGAACCATTCAGGCTGCTTTCGTCCGAAAATTGATGAAGATTTACAGAGGGTGTGACAGGTTCAACTATGGGTGAATATCTACCTGATATGGGAGACTGGACGTGAGACGGTCCTGGCATGGGAGACTGTGTGAGATGGTCCAGGTATTGGAGACTGCATATGAGACGATCCGGGCATGGGAGACTGTATGTGAGATGGTCCAGGTATTGGAGATTGTAAGCGAGATGGCCTGAGAGTCGATATAAGATTGTTTGACGTTTGAATGTTCCCACCATCTTGATTAGGATGTCTTTTCGTCATATGTTGATTCAAACCATCCTTCCTAGCGAATGAAGCATTGCAAAGAGAGCACTGGAACAGTTTTTCATGACCGACCAGATGTCTCTTGTAGTTGTCTATTCTTCTTATACGCTTATCACAGATGTGGCATTGATAACTATTGCTAGCAAGTCTCAGTTGTTTGGAAGGTGGTTGATTCTCTTTGTCTTTCCCAAGTTTCCTCTTAAGTTCTCGTAATTGTTCTGCTACAACAGCATCGGGATAGTCACGCAGTAGCTGCTCTATCGATGGTAGTTCAGCCATGGCTGTCGACTACACTATGTTACTCCGTTAAAGGGTGTATTTATATTTGAAGAAGTTAAATATAGAAATGTTGTAATAGTAGGGAGAATATATTGGGGTGAAAGTTTGTGGAACGTACAACGTCATAGGAATGTGTCTATACATGACGGAACACAAACGGATAGAAAATTACACCTTAAATGATAACCATTTACGCTTGACTGATTTATTTAAATTATTCATAAAACGTTCCGGTGTACCTTCTAATGCTAACTTCCCTCCTTTCTGTTTTGTTTGCCTTTCTTCGTTTTCAGCTTCACTAGGTTGGTTTATGTCATTTTTCTTTTGTTCGTTGTTTTCATCAGGTTTCTCAATTTCTATTTTGTCAGGTTTGTTTATAGAATCTATTTCATCAGGTTTGTCATTTTCACCAATTAATCTGTCATATTTGGTTTTGGTTATGAGGACGAGTTCTCTTGCCATCGTTGATAGTTATTGATGAATATTGGTAACACTTCAAGGATACTTAAAAATCTCCTTCTCCTCTGCTTCGGTGTTATATCTTTAGCTAAAACTTTTCGAATGGCAAGTTTCTGTTTGGATACACTCTTTTTATCTTCATCTGACATCAGAACATTGTCTATGACTGTATTATATATAATCTCCAATAAAGCACCAATAACGATTAATATAAAATGGAATGGTTTTTGAGTATCTGTTAAAGCTTTAGAAAAAAAAAACCTAAATGGAACATATCTTTGGATGGTTGTATTTAACATCACAGAACAATCAAGAGCTAAAAACTAACAACAATTAATTTAATCTTGCTTTGAGCGTTGCTGGCCCCAGGGTTTGAAATTGAACACTGCCAGGTCTAACGACTCCCCCGAAACGGCCGATTGCATCGTGTGGATGGGTGGGGAAAGTTCCACCGACTCAAAGCCACCGTCATAAATGGGATTGGCTATCGTTTTAACAACCGTCTCGTCTGGATTTTCAACATCTGAATGATCAGCCGCCCTTCTACCTGAAATATAAAAAACACATATATTAGCATGCGATTTCAAACTATATCAAAATATGATCTAAGTTAAGTGTTATTTAACACATTATTGTGTATACTTCAAAATTGTTATTCAACTTTGTATTGGGGGGAAATTAACTTCTTTATCTATTTCAGGATTTGAGATTGCATACATTCAGTCTGTGACATTTCAATTTTTCAAGCAATGTAAAAATACAGAGTGTGTTATATCAAATAGGGTGAAATTCAAGGGGTTTTCTACTAGTCCGAACCAAACTTTACTAGACATAGGCATAGGGGCTAAAGTCGAAGACTGAATACACAGTCATTTTTTAATTTAAATTAACATCTTTACCTATTTGAGCATTTCGCAGATTATAATCTCTGTTTTGAGGTTGCCTTCGTCGTCTTTGCACACGCGGTTGTTGTGGTTGTGGCTGTATGTTGCCTTAACTCGTTCTCTACAGCAGCCTGCGCTCTTCTCAGTAGAGTCAATACCAGCGTGGTAATGATACTACCTACAATTTTTTCTATATAAAAGATAAAGGACAATTACCTCTTTTGCGCTGCCTGCATACAACAATGATAGCACACAGCAGGAACACAATGGCTACTACACTATAACCTACAACACATAAAATGCATGAATTAATTCTTAAATGTTCTTACACTCAAGGCAAATCCCTCAATTATATCAGTCAGATTAAAATAATTTACAAATCCCTCAATTATATCAGTCAGATTAAAATAATTTACAAATCCCTCAATTATATCAGTCAGATTAACATAATTTACAAATCCCTCAATTATATCAGTCAGATTAAAATAGTTTACAAATCTCTAATGTCACTAAATTAATAACAAACAGATATTCACCCAAATAAGTCCACAACTTGGAGGGCAAGCTAGATTCAGGCTTCATAGATGTTAATACAGTCACAGAACTAGTAGGCCTACTAGTAGTTGTTTCAACTGGCGATGTGATGGTATATGCTGCATGTGTGGTTGATTGCATGGTGATGGTACCAGTGTGCGAGCTTGTCAGCGCTATCGGCGTCGACTCCACCGAAGATCTTGATGTTGTGACCGATGCTGTTGTTGTAGACTAAAATTAACACAGATATTTTAAGTTTGAGTTATTATATAAAGCATAGCAACAATCTGCTAACATCGAATACAGACCCTTTTCCGCAAACAGTTTTTTACTTCATTTTCCTAGTAGAAATTATTAAAATGTCTTAGTATCATACTGTCATACTTCCAAGAGGAGTGCATTCCGGTCACGTACGTGAAGAGAATCATGACCAGAAAGAGTGGGAACTTGGTCCCAACACACACTTTCATATTGACGTTCGCAACACCAACGTTACCGCAGAGCGTAACTGTTGGTTACCAGCGTTATGCTGTTACCGTCTACATTCCAAATCCATAGAGGTGCCGTAACTGCCAGAGGTACGGCCATCATGAGAACAATTGTAGACGGAAAATGGTATGTCAGTACTGTGGCCGTGAAGGTCACGATGAAAAGGACGAATGTGACATTGTCAACCGTCACTGCGTCAATTGCGGGGGTGACCATGCTGCGTCTGCTCGCACCTGTCCTGCCTGGACTCGGGAGAGGGAGATATTACGGGTCAAATATAATAGGATTGAAAACATACACATGTCACTTATTTTTCAAAAATTCCGTTTACATACTGTACATTTTATCCTTTTGACAATTATGGGAATTTTGGTGCATCTTCGGCTAATGAAAATTTATACCCGAATAATATTTTTTTTTGTCTTGATATATGTCTATGTGCTTATCTTATTATATATTTAATAATAGGTACACGTCAACAAAAAAAATCTGTGCATGAAGAGAAATTAATTTGAGTTTCGTAAATATCAAACAGTGACCAATACATAGATCTAGCTATCTAGTTACAGTCTCGTAAGCTTAACACATATGCATGTAAATAGCGATATACTCACGCAGTTTAGTGTAATTCCCGGTACAAGGGCACAATTAACAGCTTGCCGTGGAAAAAACTGAATGTCTACCAGGTTGACACATAAATTTCCCATCCGTAAAGAGTAATCTCTTTTCCAGTTTTTTTATGATTAAATGCGTTGAATCCATGGATTCACTTATGTCACAAAGGTTCAAAGTCTTTGTTGGGGTGTCCTTCACCATACGGCACACATATTTCTGGTCTATGGAGTCATCCTTAAGAAACTGACAATACCACATTAACTGTGGTGGAATGGAATTGCTATAAGCTGCAATAAAACAACTCCAAAATAACCAAATTATTGGCGTCATTTTGCCACCTTTCTCAATGCTGGAAGTCGCACGTATTGTAACTGACTGGAATACTATTTCCGGTATGATATGCAAAGGGTCGCACTAATAACAGGAAAGTAAAATGTATATTGACCGGATTGTAAGCCGTACTAATGACCGGATTGTAAAATTATACTATTGACAGGATTAAGAGTGCAAAATTTATGTCTTATAGTATTGTTTCCATAACGTGTTATACTTTATTAGATTTTATTTAAAGAATAAGACTGTAAATAGCAAAAAACTAACCAGTTTGCCACGACTACAGTATTTTGTTTAAGGTAACTGTTATATTAATTAGGTTTACTTACTATGAGTAGGCTAATCCATTTTTTTCGACCTTACAATGACACCCCTCGGGTCTATAGGTAAAGGAAGGGTCAAGACACAAAACACACATCTTGCTGAATCATTTACTAATCCCTTCCATAATTGTACAGAGTTCAGTTATAAAACACTTCCTTTTTTGTCCTTGACACAGATCTAATTCTTTATATATTTTTTATGCACGAGTAAAAAGCACACATCGGATTGGACTTGTTGTTACTTCAACAAATATTTACTGGCTTAGCACGGATTTTAATCTAATATGAATCTCCTTTTAAATGATAACGAAGTGCAAAGATTTGCATTTGAAAATCGAATTAACAACGAGTGTGGTATATTAAGTGTTAGCAGAAATGGGTTTACGGTGAATGTATCTGTTGAAGAATATCTCTTTAAAAAGATGGAAAAGAGAAAACTAACTGGTTTTAATTTCTATATGCAGCAACCGGTGAGTGCAACATCTATTTGCATTAATGATAAATTTAATTTTTATAAGCAGTTCCCGGTGATTGCAACATCTATTTCAGATTTACGCACATTATATTTACCTACTACCAAACCCACCAGTGAAGGCAAGGGGTCAAACAAGCAGTTTGTCGAATTATTCAGGTGATTTGTTTTAATCTTTTCCTTAATGCTGGGTTTAGCAAAATTCCACTTTGGGTAATGTTGGTCAAGGTTGTAAACCACTTCATACTATTACTTAATGCTGACTATGCAAAATTCCATAAAGATGAACCTTTAACACGAAATCACGTGGAGGCTAAGGTTGCCTAAAAATAATGACCTCTTCACGTCATGATGATGCTACTTAATACTGACTAAGCAAAAATTCCACTTGGGGTAATGTTGGTCAAGGTTGTAAACCACTTCATACTATTACTTAATGCTGACTATGCAAAATTCCATAAAGATGAACCTTTAACACGAAATCACGTGGAGGCTAAGGTTGCCTAAAAATAATGACCTCTTCACGTCATGATGATGCTACTTAATACTGACTAAGCAAAAATTCCACTTGGGGTAATGTTGGTCAAGGTTGTAAACCACTTCATACTATTACTTAATGCTGACTATGCAAAATTCCATAAAGATGAACCTTTAACACGAAATCACGTGGAGGCTAAGGTTGCCTAAAAATAATGACCTCTTCACGTCATGATGATGCTACTTAATACTGACTAAGCAAAAATTCCACTTGGGGTAATGTTGGTCAAGGTTGTAAACCACGTCATACTATTACTTAATGCTGACTATGCAAAATTCCATAAAGATTGACTTTTAACACTAAAGACGATGTTACTTAATGTCGACTAAGCAAAAATTCTTTTGACCAGAAATTATCACATGGAAAGTGATGGTTAGGGTAGTCCTATAAATTTGGCGGTAAGAGCGGCTTTGCCACACTTGGCAGTTTTTGGCGCCATGGCTCAGGCAAGTCTCTTTAGGCAAGTTGAAAAAATAGAATACGAAAAACCAGACGGAGTGAAAGTAAGAAAACTGACTATGCCTATGTCTAATACAGTGGGGTTTAATGTAACCTTCTTTCATGAGGAATTCTACCTCCACATGAATGAAAAAAAAGCTGAAAAGATATATTATCTCCCCCTGTCTTGGGGGGAGATAGACGACATACCTGGATTTGAGATTGTGAAAGATAAATTCGAGGACCATCTGAGATGGTTAAAAGAAGACGTAAGTACATATACAACTTTAAAATTACATGTTGTCTTCATTTATCACTAGTGTTATCGAAATATATCATATTTTTTATTATCAACACAGGAAAAACAGGAGCCAAAAATGGTGAGTTAAAACTAACATGATACGTCTTTAACCATAGAAATTATATCTTATTTCTATAATGGTTCTACTTTCTTTGTTCATTTATCTATTCTTTTGATTCACGTTGCATACACACATGGTGCATCAATGTATATAAACAGGTTAAGCAGGAGCAGGAAGTGGTAAGTTGAACAAGTATACTTATTCATCACAATTGTATCCTTCTCCTTAGAAGTGTACCTCTAAATCTCTTTTTTTAATTGATATCCCACTTCAGTTAGCATTAGTGAACAAGTTGGAACTAACATGTTTTTAGAATAAACAAAAATGGAAAGAATTATATCATATTTCCTTATTAACTTCTTTTATGATTTTCCTTATTCTTTCGTTTCACGTTATATGTGTATATTTACATAGCGGATGCATCCATATCAAAAACGAAGTCAGATACACCAACAGCAGCAGGCCCAACAGCAGGCCCAGCAGCAGGCGCAGCAACAGACACAACAAGCGCAACAAAAAAATGTGATGCAGCAACAATTGCCATCACAACTGAATGACTTTATATTTTATTAAATAATTTACTATATAATCATAGCTGTCTACATTTAAAAAAAAAAATCCTAACATAGGTGTCGGATATATGCATAAGAAATAAACTTCGCATACGTGTCTATCTACATATTTTTAGGCTACTTTTAAAATATGTTTTATTATAGGTGTAAAACTGGCAAATCGACTTCCTAATTGATATATATATATATTTAGATAGATACGTATGTGGAATGTTTAACAGAATTGAAAATAAACAACTTTACTTCTCTATATTTTATAAGATAATCATACCTGTCTATATTTAAAAAAAATGTGCTAACATAGCTGTCTGATATATACATAAGAAATTATAGCTTAATCATTTACATAATTATACAAAATGTTAATAATGTATTGATACTGTACACATGAGAAATGTTATCTGTTTTACAATTGATATATCTTTTCATATCAAACATAACTAAATGAAATTGTAAACTTAATCATTCACTAAATTATACAAAATGTTAATAATGTTCTGATACTGTACACATGAGAAATGTTATCTGTTTTACAATTGATATATCTTTTCATATCAAACATAACTAAATGAAATTGTAAACTTAATCATTCACTAAATTATACAAAATGTTAATAATGTTCTGATACTGTACACATGAGAAATGTTATCTGTTTTACAGTTGATATATCTTTTCATATCAAACATAACTAAATGAAATTGTAAACTTAATCATTCACTAAATTATACAAAATGTTAATAATGTTCTGATACTGTACACATGAGAAATGTTATCTGTTTTACAATTGATATATGTTTTCATATCAAACATAACTAAATGAAATTGTAAACTTAATCATTCACTAAATTATACAAAATCTAACACAGTTGTCAACTATATATACACATGAAATCTATATATGTTAACTTTACACTCTATATTGCTCTTCTATATTAAACTGGTGAAAGCTTTATGATGTCTTCTTTGTTTTGTAATGTCCAAAGGCATAGCTATCGCAAAGATTTGGTAGGATCCATCGTTTATCGTCAAAAGCACACAATCCGGATTTGTTAATTTTATATACATACAACTGATGTCTGTCGCTTCTAATGGAGTGCATTTCACACATTTTGTTTTGTTTGTGAAAGATGCATTCTCTGTACATCTCGTGACGCAGGTCACGCTTAATGGTAGCTTTAGAGATTCCTTTGGCTACTTGTTTTTCTTTAAAAACATTAGTAGTGATTCTCATGTTTTCAAACGTAAAACTTTCAGGTGTTGCATATCGAAAACTATACATTTTAGCAAGGAGTCCTACAAACTCTGCGATGGGATTGCCTCCGGTCTCGTCTTTGAAAAAGCCTGGTATCTTTTTATTGGTCGAGTCGTGACAGAAGTGTTCCATGGGGTAATTCGACAGGTCAAACAGGTGTCTGTCTTCTGACATGTCGACATAGATATCACTGCATTGCACGTGATAACAAAAACTGTCGGTGTCTGTGAATAATAACTTCATCCCATCCCCATATTTCGGCTTGAGATATTTGTAGTAGAACTCGTACATAATGCATTTCGATAAATCTAAGATAGCTTGACCTACGTAAACGGGTTTGTTTAACACCAGTTTTAGTTTGACGTTTTCTACACCTGTCAAGTCCTCATTAAAAATGGTGAATCTTTGAAATGAGGGTCTAGAACAGTACTTTTTTAGTTTTTTGGCTGTATGAGCAAGTTTAATGTCGACGATGTTGCGAACGTTCTCCATGGTCTTGCCAAACACGGCGTTGTTCATCAATTTAAAGATATCTTTTTCAAAATCGTTTTTGGAGAGCGTTCTTTTGATAGTGTTAAAGTCGATGTATTTCTTTAACCATGGGACTTGTCTAAATTCTAACACTCTGTGAACTTTTGTGACTGTCATTCCTAGCTCTACGTACAACTGTACATTCCTATAGTGACAGATGCATTTTGTTTTGTTTTCTAGGTTGGGTATTAGCTTTTCCGTTTTCACGCGACCGTGCAATCTAGACTGTGTTTTTCGCTCGGGTTAAGCTCTCTCCACAGTGCTTTGCTAAGGGGAGATAACTCCTCGTCTGAGACGGTTTTGGGTTCGGGGGCTAAAGGGTAATCACTCATCAAATCGTGATCGCTTTCGTCCACCTCTAAATCGACTTCTAAAATGTATCCTAGATCACCCTCTTTAGGTATGGATAATACGTCAAACTCTTCTTCGACCCATCGAAAATCCCCCACGGGTAATGGTTTAGACATGGCCTTGCCATATAGATTGTTGCAATCTGTATACATGATATACGAGTCGGGCTGGGAGGGATCGTACGATTCGGGAATGTAAGGATTGTTGGCTTTTGCATACTTGTTCGAAACCATCGATATACCTCCCCGCACTCCACTCTCAAAAAAGAGGTACATGTCCGGATCTGTGAGTAATTCCAATCAAACCTAAGTTATTTTTAGGGCTGCCTGCCATGCAAGACCGGGAGCGGTGTAAAAGTGGGTGGCATCTAATCCGTAATGATTTAGACACATGCTTCGGAAATTTTCAAATACATCGGCTAAGAGTAGCACGTCCGTTTTGAGATACAGGTCGTGGTATTGACCTAAATTTTGAATGTTTAATCGTTTCCAAACGTTTTGCGCATGCTCGTAGTCTTTTTGTGATATGTGAGATTTACTCAACTGACTGTAAAAGCATCCCAAGGACGGTAACTGCGTTTCGTTAAATTTCTCGCTACGATCGACGTATTCGTACGGATAAACACCCTTTCTAAGCAATATTTCCGCTTCCGGTCTGTCGAAATATTTTGCAAAATGCTTGAACTTAGTCAACCCTTCCTTGGCAAGGTTTTCGGTAAGAGATTCTAAGCTCTGAGACATGAATTGAAAGGAGTCGATGAAGCGAAGATCACCCAGACTAAACGAAATGTATTTTTCCATGTTGTTGGGTATGCACGTGATGTTATGGTCTTTAAATAAACCTACCGCTTCACACAAAATGTGAGCGTCGAACCCTTTCAGGTTGTGAAATATGACGGGAACGAAAGATGGGTATCTGAATTCGAGGTTGCATTTGTTGTGTGCTGCCCCTCGAAATTTTCCCGTGATGTGACAATGATCGCGCACTTTACGGTATGACGCGGTAAAAGGTATGTTACAAATGTGGCATTTATGACTCGATTGAAACGCTCTCTCATCCTCGCGTGACATGTTTAGCGGTTCCTTGTGATTTTGTAAGATATCTTTGATATGTTTCTCTTCTTGGATGATTTGCTCTAAAAATGTCTTGCTGACATTCGGACCCCTATAAATGACGGGAGCCTTGCTATAGGCATCGTTAGTACAAACGACTTGATAGCCAAACCCACACGGTTCGAATTTTATTTGTTTTGTGGTACTAGAGGATTTGGGATTGGGAAGGCACATATCCATTTTTTGTGCAAAGGCCTCGAAATCTGCATATATGACAAAGGGGACTGGTAGTTGCTTTGCATAATCTTTAAACTCTAATTCGTTGTGTTTTTCGTCGGGTAATTCCACGTTTTGTGGAACGTGTTTAGAGCAGTGCTCTACGTGATTTTGTAGCAGATCTTCTCTGACGAAACCTTGAAGGCAGTAATGGCAGAAATGGGTTTTAGTTCTCAGTTTTTTCGTTCTCGACAAAAAAGAGTCTAAGTTGGGGATGAGACAATAATGGGTATTTTCGTCTTTCTGAATATAAAGTAAATTGACTGTATGACGAACTTGCCTGATTTTTGTTACGTGTAAAGGGAATATTTCTTTATCCTCACACCCAAACACATTTACAGAAATGCCGTTTTGCTTTTCACATTTAGTAATGTGAGAGAGTGAGACGAGATAGGCTATGTCAGTCATGTCAAGGTCATTTCGATATGTTTCGTAATGGGATACGCGCTCGGGAAAGTCACAGACGGGATGCAGCGAAGCCAGAACGGACCACAAAAAACATTTCTGATCGTTGTTGATGATATCTGAAATGCCTTATTTAATTCACTGTTTGAAAAGTCGTCACTGGGCATGTAAATGTAATTGTTACTTCTAAAATGGGGAAAAGATTGTTGTCTGTTACCATCCTTGTCCGTCTTTTCAAATTCCACCTGAATACACAAATACCACTTGATTCCGCTCAAAGTTTGGCATGTCTGTTTTAAATGTTCCCTAATTTTTGCTCGAGTGTTGGAGAAAAATGTCAATAAATCCATACGATCGTCCTCGTTGGGAAAAATACTTCTCACGTTTGCCGTTCCATTGAAACTGCTCTCGTCCGAAAACTGATGCGTGTCATTTCTTACAGACGGTTCCACATCCGGCGGAGATACCGGAAACTGTTCCCCATCCGACGTTGTGGGCGGATCCACATCCGGCGGAGATGCCGCGGGCGGATCCACATCCGACACTGCAGGCGGATCCACATCGGACACTGCGGACGGTTCCACATCCGACACTGCGGGCGGTTCCACATCCGACACTCTAACGGGTGGATTCCCGCATCTTTTGCGGAAGGATGTCGTGGAGCGGTTCTATCATGTGACGAGTTCATGGACGGTTCTACTTCGTACAATCCGACAGAGTCCTCCCTACATCCTAGGGCTCGCGGATCTTGATGATAACAGAGGACCGAGCTAGACCCGTTTGGGTTGTTTGTTGGATCGTGTGATGATTGGTGGCGCGGGAGATGGATGTGTGCCGGTTCCAGCAATCGGTGAATGGTGAGTTGATTGCTCGTGGATTCTTTTGCGATGGCGTTTTTAGGTTAAACTCCCCTTGACGTAAATGTAGCACAACAATCGTCACAAGGAAATATTGGTGTATTACCGTGGACGGACATTTTTTGTGGCGCTTGTAAATGAGTCGTTCTTCTTTTTTAAATATTTTTCCCACACACATGAACACTATCACACGGCAAACTCCCCTGAATTAAATATGTTTCCTTTGCAGCGTTTCCTGTATGTACTCCGGTTAGAAAATTTTCGTCCACATTCGCTACACTGATGAGTCTCATCCTTTGTTAGCTCCTTGCGTGATAATTCACTTTTTTGTTTGTTTTCCTTTTCTTCTTTTTTGTTCGACTTCTTTTGTTTTTTGCTCGGTGAAACATCGATACTGTCCAATTTTTCGTTTCAATTCCGTGAGTTGTTTTTTGGCGCTTTCGTCTCCCCGCGCGCAAATTTATCTAGTAGATTGGATAAAAAATCCACCCTCCATGGTCGAGTTTCTGTCTGCTTTATATCTATTGTTCATACACCTGGATTTATATGTTGCGCCTTTTCGTCGACGCATGCTCAGTCTTAGATTTTAAAAGACAACCATTTACGCTTAGTGTTCTGCATGAATTGTCCCGGTGTCTCGCTTATGTACAGTCGCCCACCCTTTTGACCTCTGTGTTGTCCTTTGTTTCGACGTGAGCTGCGTCTGACCTTTTCTTGACCCTTTGTTTGACTTGGCGGCTTTTCTCTCTCTACCTGATCGTTTTCTATGGCGTTCTTTGTTTGGTCGTCCTCTGTCTGACCCTTTTCCATGATGTCCTTTGTATTTTCTCCTTCTTTAATCCTTTTCACTAATAGTCTTTGGTTTACTATTGTTGTCTGTTTTCATATCGTTGTCTTTTATTTCCTTTGATAAAAGTTGCTCGTACTTTGCTTTTGCTATTAAAACTAATTCTCTTGCCATTTCAAGTAGTTCGTGAAAAAAAATCGGTAACACTTTTTGTAGCGATAACAATCTCTGCCGTCGCTGACGTCGACTTATTCCTTCACTTAAGACTTTACGTATGCTCAATTTGTGTTTGGTCAGCTTCGTTTTATCCTCTTCAGATATTACAATGTTATCTGCTGCTATGTTATAGATTATTTCGATCAAAAACTTGAGTTGTTGGTCGTTTAGCGTTAACAAAATCGCCTTCTGTTGTTTGTCCGAGGTGACCAACCAAAATTCGATTAAACTTTTCATTATCTAGGATAATACAATATCGCGTCCTCTCCTGGTAAGATTTTACTCCGAAGTGGGGGTAATGACGATGAAACGTTGGTTATATGTACGTCGGGTGGCGAAGGTGAGACATCGATTAGCAAATAGCCATATCTTTTCGATGTTGCTAGTTGATAGGCTTCTCTAAAATAGGCGTTTTGTCTCGGAAATATTTGTCTTCCTAGAGCTTCCACTTGCGACTGATCTCTATAATTTTTAAACAAGATGAAATATTGTGTGTTTAGACTGAGTGTTCGCATGACCTTACCCTTTTGAAAAACGTTTTGTACTAGAAACAAAACAGTAACATTTTGATGGTGAGATTTCACACAGAACATCTTCATTAGATGTGGACTATCTACACCCTCAGCCATACAATCGTCGATCACTAATAACTTGTGACCTGCTATTTCTCCCCATTCCTCAAATTGATCTTCGTTTGGCAATCCTTGGTGAAATGTGATTTCCTTTAGACTGTGTCGTAACTCGTCAAACATGGGCTGCCAAGTATCGTAACATAAAATGATTTTGATGGGCGATTCGCTAAACATACCATCGGCATGTTCTAATATCTGTTTAGTCAAAAATGTCTTACCGCTTCCACTCGCTCCACACACCATGATTCTGCATGGCGAGTGAAACTTGATCAAGCTCTCTTTGTCATACCACGCCATTGCTCAAATGGAAAATGACGACACACACAAAAGTCTTGACTATTTAATGTATTTATTTACAGAACAACAATTCTGATTTTGTGGATAAGATTTAACATGACATGGGAATGCATTGGATATGAAGTCGTAAAACGAATCGGTCACAGAGAAACAGAAAGCAGGCAGTACCTTTAATGGGAAACAGAAAACAACATTTCAGATTGATACATTAATGTTGATGAAGCATTGCAGGTGTATACATATACTGTATTTGTTCTAAAAGTAAAAGACATAATATTGAACTCATGGTGTGCTATTACTTAATAATTAAAAAAAAAAATAAAAATAAAAATAAAAACAAATACAGATTCATCATCAAGTCATGCAGTCTATTAAGAAAATTGACCATTTTTAAACTTCAGTTACATTATCAATTTATAGTCCAGTTTTCAAAATATTAACTCATGCCAAGCAAAGTATACTTCCTTTTAATACCTACCAGATATGCTCACTGCTAGTGTTGTAGCTGTAGGCTGTATCATGATCTGTCGCGCCTGCACCGTGGTCTGCTGCGCTTTGGTCTGTTGCACCGTTGTCTGCTGCGCTGTGGTCTGTTGCACTGTCGTCTGCTGCGCTGTGGTCTGTTGCGCCTGCACCATGGTCTGTTGCACACCGTTGTATGCTGCGCTGTGGTCTGTTGTGCCTTTGTCTGCTGCGCTGTGGTCTGTTGCACCTTTGTCTGCTGCGCTGTGGTCTGTTGCACTGTTGCCTGCTGCGCCCATGGTCTGTTGAGCTGTTGTCTGTTGTGGGGGTAGTCTGTTGCATGGACACCATGGCCTGTTTCTATAAATAGAATAAAAGAAGCAAATGATGTGGTTTCAAGAAATTAAATAAAAAAAAAATCCTTAATTATAATCATCAAATTTCAATGTTGTTGAAAGACAATGACTAATGACAATGAACTATCAATTGATAAATAATGATATGTCAAATGCAAACCTATAGATTATATATCTACTTCAACAAATGTTGATTTGTCCACTATTTCAGTATACCAGTTGAATCATCCTTCTAATCATAATAAATAAATTCTTGGTTTTGCAAGTTCTACCATAACACTGATGCAGGGTCTAAATTATAAAAGGGCACAAGAATTTTCATAATAAATAAAGGGACCTAGAGCAATGCTAGAAAGACAATTCGTCCACCTTCTCTCCAAGCCATTTTAATAACAATTATTGTCAACATAACATTAAACATCAACAAACAAACTAATCATATTGCGTGAGAATAACCTCCATGGCTGCGGGTCTAGAAGGCTACTTTCCAGACCAGACAAATTATTCTGTTTTAAAACACACTCAAAGGTAAATAACAAACCTGACAATTAACAACATTGGTTCGAAGTTGAGTAAGGTCTATCTTCCGACAATCAGCCATGTCTTTCGGGAGTAGAAGAACAGAATGATGAAGCTCGGGAAGACAATTGGTTATAAGGGAATAGCCCCATTTCCACCCTTTCACAACGACATGTGGTTGATTCGGTACTTGATTGGAACATGCAGAAAACGACGGTGCGACATCTAGTCTCGAAATGAAATCATCATTCATTCGGCATACATAAGAGTCTGTAAATGAAGAATCGCCATCCTGAAAATCACATGCCCACCATAAGCTTACGATGTGCGATTCGCATGTAACTCCACTCAAGACAAACAATATTAAGCCTAAAGAGTTCATCTTGCCTTGTGTCTTCTCATGAAACGACGCAGTTTGTAACAGGAAGTAGCACGAGGAACGGTGCACGTGTAATTAGATACCCGATGCAATTTGTACCATGTTGACTGAAAACGAGTTCGCTCGGAATCATTCGGTATTCAATGCAATAGTAATTAATTGTCGATGTATAAATATATATCATACAAACGTAGTTTAAAAGAACAAATAAAACATCGATCATAAATTTTAAGCATGAGAGAAACGGTGCATGTGAAATTAGATACCCGGTGTAATCTGTACCAGGTTGGCTGTAAAGCGCGGGAATAATTCGGTGTTCAATGCAACGATACTAAGTCGATATTTATCATACATATAAAGTTTAAAAGAACAAATAAAGAATTGATCATAGATATTAACACCCGTGTTTTCGACAGTTATTAATTACTTAATTCACTTTATTTGTACAATTATAATTACAAATGTAATGTGATGGTAAGAAAATATAAACATAAAAAAAAAGATCACTTAAACGACTTGGTGTACCATGACCAAATTGTAGGCTATACATAGCATTCGTTGTAACCCTAAGCTCGTTACTATAATAATAAAAAAAAACGCGATTTTAACATAAATGAAAGAAAAATCTTGACCTAGATCGTTACATTTAGGGTATATAACCTTTTGTCAGTATGTAACCTTTTGTCACGGCTCAAAGCATTCTTAGGGCGGTGGCTGTACTTTTTATTAGAATATAGATGAGCAGAACAATGGAAGCATACGGAAATGTTAAGTTATCGTTTACTATTTGTGGAGAAAGTTGCGAATTGAGAGTGAAAATAGACTACAACACAAGGAAAAGCCTTGTAAAATTGGATTGCGATTTATTCGAAAACATATTGAACAGGGATGAATTTTCCGAAAACATATGTATAGAGAGATGAAGTTTGTGGACATTCAGCATGGGAGACAACCTGTGTTGGATTTAAATTATAAAATTGAAAAAAACTTGTAAGTTGGAGGCAGGAACGGAACCAAGTTCGGGATCCAAGTTAAAATATCAGAGGAAACTAACAAAAGACCAATTATCTATTTCTGTGTAACTCGTCTTGTTATAAATCTTACGAGGGACGGATCAAGTGACGAGTACAAATAGAAGAGTCCTTTCAAAGCGGGTGCTACTACTACCAGTCATTTAATAAGGTAAGGGTAATTGTTTTTAATACGCTGAGTTCTGATCAGTAGTAAAAAGTGCCATTTCTTAGTCAGCCTGGTCAGAAGGGTCCTTTATCCCATACATCTATTTTCAGATTTCTATTTTCCCCTTTGTCATTTTTGTTGAGTGAGTTTCGGAAGGGAAAGTTCGATTTAGATTTCAATTTCCCAACGGTCGTGGTGGTGGTGTTAACATGTACGTTAAAGTCCACTTTTGATTAAGTTAAACTGGTCAGATTGAGCTAAAACAGCTATTCTTTGTAGCAATAAGAAACTTTTAGATCATACAGTAAGCATTTACAGAACAATTTAGCAGTGAACGATAATTTTCATGATTTAAATGACGTAGCGTATAAAGGACAGGGGTTTGATCTATTTGGTTCGGTTTGTTTGTTTGTTTGTTTGATTTATTAACGTCCTATTAACAGCTATGGTCATGTAAGGACGGCCTCCCATGTATGCGGTATGTTGCGTGTATGTTGTGCGAGGTGAGTGTACTGGGAGACTGCGGTATGTTCGTGTTGTGTCTTCTTGTATAGTGGAACTGTTGCCCTTTTTATAGTGCTATATCACTGAAGCATGCCGCCGAAGACATCAAGCAACACATCCCACCCGGTCACAATTATACTGACAACGTGCGAACCAGTCGTCCGACTCCCTGTATGCTGAACGCCAAGCAGGAGTAGAAACTACCACTTTTATAGACTTGGTGTGTCTCGGCCAGGGGACAGAACCCAGAGCCTTCCTCACAGGGGCGAACGCTCAACTCAAGGCCAAAAGTGAGGCGGTGCCAAGGTAGGCATTAGGAAAGATAAAGTCAATTAGGAAGAAGAGAAAAGATAAGATCCTAAATTTAGTCGCCTTTTACGATCATGCAATAGGGACAGCAGGCACAATTCTAACGCCCTACCTGGTTCGGAGATGGGAAACGATAGGAGACAATTACGTACGGGACACTTTTAGATCAATGTGCTAAAACGGAGTGCATGCAGGTTTCCATTTTCTAACACATATTCGTTAAGTGTTTAAAGTCCAACTCTAGTAACACGTTTCAGTTCTGATGCTCAAACGCTAATTATAGGTAAAACGAGCTTATATTGTAGTCAAGGCATCATACTGCTATTCCTACAGACGCAACAGTGTTACGATATACTACCAGGTGCTAGCAAGTCTAAATTGAAGAATAGCATGGATGTACATAGACCTTTCAGATAAATAGTCGGTATCCTGTTTAGCTAGATAAGTCATACGAAGAATATTCGTAGATTTTGATACAAGATGTTAGTGTCATATAACACTCTGTTCGTTTTTATATCTGAATCCAACAATAGAATGTACCAATCCTTAGTGTTGTTTTACAATTTTGCCGTCGGAAAGTCTAGATGGAACAATAGAACGTATCTAAAAAATAGATTTAATGGTGTAAAATTAAGCACAAAACTTGTTGTTAACTGATGTTTCGGAATGTGTGGAAATGTTGTATAGATGCCTGTTAGATCAAATTACAATATCAGACAATAGCATGAGTATATTGCTTTACAATTTCACCGCCGGCAAGTCTAGATGGAACAATAGGACGTACCCAAAATAGATTTAATGGTGTCAGGTATCGTGCTGCTATTCCGATAGACGCGACAGTGTTAGGATGTTAGTGAGTGTTAAGATGTGAGTGTTAAGATGTTAGTGTCATATAACACTCTGTTCGTTTTTATATCTGAATCCAACAATAGAATGTACCCATCCTTAGTGTTGCTTTACAATTTTGCCGTCGGAAAGTCTAGATGGATTTTGTTTGTTTGTTTGTTTGTTTGTTTGAGTTTTACGGCCCATCGACAACTAAGGTCATTTAGGGCCAAACTACAAGTCAGGCATTAATATCAGGATAAAAGATCAGGGTAAGAAAAGGCAAGTAAGGATTAAAACACAGATTGTAAACGTTTATTTGATAAAAAAAAGGTTTGCATGGGATAAAATAAATTTGGCTAAAACACATGAGAAAACTCATGCACAATGTTGATGAAACGATGAAATGTTGAGTTGATACGATATATGATGAGAAAACGTTCATATTTTGCTTACAATACCGATCTCTTTGAGATAATTAAAAATACGATTATGTCTCACGGCATGAAACAAAGTGTACATGTCGGAGACATCGTAGTATTTATCTCGTATGTGTTTAAAATCAATACAATGCAATAAAATATGCTCCACTGTGAGAGGAGAATCACATGCATGGCATGTAGGAGGATCCCCCCTCTCAATAGATAGGAATGTGTAAAATATGTGTGTCCAGTTCGGAGCCGAGAGAGAACAACTTCCTCTCTGCGGTCTCTCCGACTGGACAGTTAAGGATTAAGTGTAGGTTGAATTTTAAACAGTTTATTGTTTGTTTCGGTAGACCACCTTTGTTGCCAATGGTGTTTGATGGCTGACTGAATGGAAGGTTTGATGTCGGTGTATGGTAGTTTCAAATCTGTTTGTGCTAGGCGAAGAGCAGTCTTAGCTGCTTTATCAGCCTGTTCATTCCCCTTTATACCCACATGACTGGGAATCCAGAGATAAGTAATTTGAGTTTTAGAAGATAATCGAAATGTTCGGATTAAAAGATTTTGGATTAGAGTATTTCTAGGGCTTCTTGATTACAAAGCCTGAAGAACCGAAAGAGAGTCTGAACAGATGATTGCCTTTTCAATGCGGTGTTCTTCGATATGGTCAAACCCAGGCCGATAGCACATGCTTCCGCAGAGAAAATGGAGGCAATATCCGGGAGTCGGATAGAGGAGCAGTGATTAGATGTACAGCATGCTGCCGCAACATTATCACCATCTTTTGATCCGTCAGTGTAGATCTGAACATGGTCAGGGAAAGCCCTAATGCATTCCCGAAAGGAGGATTTGTGTTCTTCGGGTAATGCACTGGATTTTGCCCTCTCATGTAGAGATAAATTGATATCAGGTGTTTGAATGAGCCATGGTGGTACATCCGAGAGGATGAAAGTTAAAACACTCAGACATGTAACCAAGCAAAACATATCATGCGAAAATACAGTGTTGTAGAAAGTTCACGTCTGGGCCACATTTTGTAATTGTCATCAGTATTAAAGCTGATGCTGACCCATTTCTGTGATTTAAGTTCAGATAAAGGTTGTTTTCTTTCCGTATTATTTCAACCAATTACCAAACAAAAATTCATCACCAGGTTACATTTTTGTATTTGTCATCGTTCTCAAATCCGACGATGACCCATTTCTGTTATGAGTTCACGTAAAGGTTGTTTTCTAGCTGTATCATTTTGATCAATTATGAAACAGAAAGTTCAATGCCAGGTTACATTTTATAATTGTCATCATTACCAAATTTGACGATTCCCCATTTTTGTGATAGAATACTTAGTTCACATAAAGGTTGTTTTCTAGCTGTATCATTTTGGCCAATTACGAAACAGAAAGTTCATTGTCAGGTTACATTTTATAATTGTCATCATTACCAAATTTGGTAACGACCCATTTCTGTTATATGTTCACGTAAAGGTTGTTTTCTACCTGAATCATTTTGGTCAATTACGAAATACTAGACATTGATATATCATTGTTGAAAAAAACCTGAAAATGAATCTGATACTAAACGATGGTGGCGAACAAAAGTTTGCATTTGAAAATAGATTAAATCAAGATTGTGCCATTTATAGTGCAATTACACTTAAAGAACCGGACTCTTGGTAAATGTGCATGTGGAGGAATATCTATCAAAAAACGACCAACAAAGGCAATTGACCAGTTTTACTTTTGCTCTACAGGTACCTGTGAGTATTACATTGATTAGCGTCAATTTGATATACTACTTTTCATATCGTTGTAACTTTCATTATCAACTAACTAATCATGCATTACTTGTCATATCATCATAAGGTCAGACAGAGGTAGATGTGTCACGTGAACATCCCATGAACCGTGGTATGATGCTGACGAGGTAATATGCAAATTAACATGGTCTTATAAATTCGGCGCTAAGTGCGGCTCTATCGCACTTGGGTACTTTTTGGCGGGCATCATAGCACAAGCTAGTCTGTTTAACATTATAGAAAGATTCGAATACGAAAAAACAGACGGTGAAAAAGTGAGGAAGCTTGCTCTCACACTAAGAAGCGTGTTAGGTGTTAATTTTACTTACTTTAAAAAGAGTGACGATTTTTTTATTCACATTAAAAAAAAGAATGAAAAAACGTACTACCTCCCCCTGTCATGGGGGGAGGCGGACAACATCGTCTCTCCATTAAAAGCCAAGTTTACAGAAAAAGACTTGGAATGGTTAAAGGAAAATGTAAGTATTTAAATCATCAATCATTTATATTGTACATAATATCATACTATGTATTACTTTATATTATATATCAATATATATTGTTTGTACAGGTTAAACAAGAGCAGGAAGCGGTAAGTTGATCTATCATAATATTATTTCTTATGTATCTTATTAATCCTATTATATATCAATATATATATATCATAACCTTAATCTTATATATTATTCTTATATCTTATTATTAATCATAATCTCTTATTATAGCCAGTCAAGCAGGAATTGGTAAGTTTAACTTATAGTCTTCTTATTCGAATAATACAAGTAGATGTATATATTATTTTTATTGATTGTTATCTCTTTGTACATATTACTCTATTCTTTCTTTTCACTTCTTCTGTATATATAGAGAATGCATCCATACAAGAGACCGCTGTTGCAGCAACACCAGCCACAGCAGCTACAGCAACAAAAGCTGCCACAACAGCCACAACCACAGCTGCCACAGTCGCAGCTGGATGATTTTGTCTTTTATTAAGGAGTATTAAACGAAATTGTGTTTGTACATTATACGTTATATTTAATTTTTGATCTATAATATATTTTCAAACATTATACTTATACTTTTTTTTATTAAATTCTATTTGAAGCATTTACGTTACATCATAGTTTTAATCCTATATATAAACCTAGGCTTAATTTATTAATTGCTACTTATATTCTTGTAAACGGTTTTCCTATATATATTCTACTTGTATGCATGTATAAAGTTTGACACTATTTCTAACTGTAGGCTGCAGTGACGAAATATCGCACGGGTGATAATGAGGTGTATATACACATTTCCAAAGGATGGGGAGTAAGCGTAAGCTTACACTATTACGAATTTGAGGAGCTATGCCTTGTAAAAGAGGCATTCGATAAAAAGCTTCACTTGTTAGACATGGTAAGTGTTTTATATTAAATGTGCATTTTAAAGCATTAGATATATATCTATGTACATACATAGATTTATGGGTAAATACTTTGTAACATAACATCCTCCATTTCAATGTGTTGTATACAATTGAAGGAATATATTTCTATACAAGTTTCGATTTAAAATATATATTTTCTAGTCTGTGCCCAGTTCAGGCCAATCCAATGTTGATGTTAAAGTGAATCCAGCAGTGTTGAGCACAACACTACCATCGTCTGAAGAATCGGATACATCGATACCTGCAGCACAGCACATGCCGTCTGAAGAATCGGGTACACCAATACCCGCAACACCACCTATTTTAAGGATAATACGAGATGTGGAGAACAGGATGCGATCCTCTGGCATGCCGTAAAGAGTTGTAAGATCGTAAGTCACTGGCGCAGATTTGAAAATCTCGTAAACTTGACCTGCTACACATAAGATATTTACAAGAAAAAAAAACAAACAAAAACAAAAAACAAATGCAAAAAGTAACAAACTAAATTTTATTTTACAACCATACAATAAAGTTTATTACACCTTTATGTAGCTTCATATTTAAATCATATATAGGCTTCTATAGCACTTAGATATGTATGTTTTACTATATATTGCAGTGACTCGTTATCGTGACGGGAATAACGAGTTTTATGTACACATTTCAAGAGGGTGGGGAACTCTATTAGTATACATTATGCTGAATACGAAAAACCTTGCCACGTGAAGGAGGCTACCGAAAATAAGCTTCATTTACTGGATGACGAGGTAATTAAGTGTTCATATAAACACATATTACATTATTGGCGAGGGTCACCTCGTTATTGTGACCCTCGCCATTGTGATCGTGGTTGCAAAATTCTCTTTCAGTCAATTTCCTCAATATGATTGGCTTAGAAATTGATCGCAGATACTAGCGCTCCTAGCGGCAGTGTATTCAACAACTCTGATTTAACCGGGAATTTTAAATAGCAAATTTTGAATATGAAAGTCACTGAAATAAGCGTATCTGTAACGTTGAAATAGGATTAGTATATTACGGCTTTCATATCCTTACTATATACACTATCCACAAAAGATCTTCTGCTTGAAAATTTTCACCTGAATTGTTTACAAAGTATCTAGACTTTTCGTCCCCAAAATGGTGTTTTCGGCCCTGCAGGTAGGGCGTTAGAATTGTACCTGCTGCCCCTATTGCATGATCGTAAATGGCGACTAAATTTCGGATCTTATCTTTTCTCTTCTTTCTAACTCACTTTATCTTTCCGAATGCCTTCCTTGGCACCGCCGCACTTTTGGCCTTGAGTTGAGCGTTCGCCCCTGTGTGGAAGCAGAAACATATATACATAGAGATTGGAAACTCCTTTGTCTATGTTGACAGGCAGAGGGATCTCCAGTTTATAGGCATTTTCCCTTTGCTAACTACTTTTAAGTGTATTTTTTTTAAACATGAAGTTTTTGCATCAACACAAAGTTTAAACATTATATCATGGTTTGATGTGATCAGTTTTCCCAATTGATGTTATTTAATATGATTTTTGAAAGTATGAAAATGAGCAATTTTACCTGGTTTTTCGAAAATCAGGCATTCAAAACCGGAAGTGCATTTTGTTTTATTAATATATAAGTTAAAATATTATTTTTTCTTTCCAAAATCGTACTCAAACCATCTGAAAATTACTTAACTTTTATAATATATCGAAGTTATTCTGCTGTATTTAACTATTTAAGAGTTTATAAAAGGCCCTAGGGACATACAGAGGTACATCTGCCTATCGTAAAAATGGCGAAGTTGCCAATCTCTATGTATATATGTTTCTGGTGGAAGGCTCTGGGTTCTGTCCCCTGGCCGAGACACACCAAAGTCTATAAAAGCGGTAGTTTCAGTGGTAGCGCTCAGCATACAGGAAGTGGGACGACTGGTTCGCCCGTTGTCAGTATAATGTGACCGGGTGGGGTGTGGTGCTTGGTGTCTTCGGCAGCATGCTTCAGTGATATAGCACTATAAAAAGGGCAACAGTTCCACTATACAAGAAGACACAACATGAATATTATCGCAGTCTCCCAAAACACGCACCTCACACAACATACACGCAACTCACTGCATACATGGGAGGCCGTCCTTATATGACCATAGCTGTTAATAGGACGTTAATTAATCAAACAAAC
Source organism: Argopecten irradians (assembly GCF_041381155.1). NCBI lineage: Eukaryota > Metazoa > Mollusca > Bivalvia > Pectinida > Pectinidae > Argopecten > Argopecten irradians. Next base: position 28,161,802 of record NC_091146.1, read on the forward strand.
AAACAAATGGTGTTTACAATGAATGAAGACGTTTCGTCCAAAAAATGCTTCGCTCCGAAGCTGGTTCCCCCCAGACGTTTACTCCCTATTAGTGACAGTTATCACGCAACGGAAAAAAATGAAATCAATATTTCACCTCGAACATCAAAATTGATACCTTAATGAATTTTGTAATTTGAATCAAATTTGTCTCGGAGCAAATACCAATTAAACTAGGTAATACGAAGTAAATTTTTGGCCGAATGACATAAATCATATATGGAATGTTCATATAACTCGAAGTGATATCTTTTGAACTACTAGATCGACGAAAATGTCGATTTCTTTTTCATAATTCTTCCGTAAAACGGCACTTAAAAAGCTGCTTCAATCTGTAAAAATGTAGAGAAAACTGTTAATTGTTTAGCAATTATCCTGAGTTATATTTTACCAACAAGCATCAGAGATTAGCAATTAAAACTTACATAAACATATTCCCGACTCTCACTTGCATTGTGTGATCACTCGAGCGGAACTAATCTCTACCACCTGGCACAGTCTTACAAATGCAATCGCACTAAATCCCACATGATCACTGTTTGTAGTGCGATTACATCTTAAGGTGTGAACGATGTTAGTTTTTTTTAACTTTTTACTCAACAAAATACACTTTTACGCTTTCCATGATCAGCACCATCATTTTCTGCATAACTTATTAATTTATCACTGTACCCATGCATATGATACGTGTGTACATTTATACTTCTTTGTGCACATTATATAACAACTGCTATATTACAATCAGTTTATGAAGGACAAAACTCTTACATGTAAGACCAGGAGGACTGAAGAACAGCGGGAATTAAACTTCAATAATATTTCCTTTATGCTGGTATTGCTAATTATGTTTAAAATGTTTAATTATATGATATTAGCCTTTTCAGTAATTACTCTGTTAATACATTTATTGTTTCCTTATGTTTTTACAGAATGTCAGCATGCATGTATCATTTCAACTGGAAACAGTCTAGGAGAAGAATTGTGTGAAAAAAAGAAGTAATTTTCAACTGTGGCAGCTTAATATTGTAATCATTTTCAATCCGAAAATAATTACTATCATCATCTTCAAATTCCTTATTGTGAATTAAGTTGTAATATGATTTAAGCATATACCTGATATTTGTTTATATTTTATGACATGTACATGCTTGAAATGGAATGAATAAATAAAAGATTATTCAAATTTAAAACACAATATGACATTAGCTGTTTATATTTTTTGTCAAAAACACATTAAGCTTAATTATCGTTCATAACACACTAATCATCACCTTCGAGACAATTTAATGAAAATCAATTAAACATTAATTTGTATAACACAGGTCGTCTTATGTTTTCCCCGCCTTGACTATCAATGTTCCCTGATCACTCTGAAAGTATTGATTTTACCTTTTTTTTGGTCACTACATGAACTGCCTTTAAATCAATCACACCAATGAGACATACATTTACTACATTCATTATAACACTGTAAGGCAATTCTGCAAGATCAGCGAACATTGTTGATTTACCTTGAATATCTACATACACAGTATGTTACCATATGTAACACTTAATTACATCCTGTTGTGCAATCAATGACGTCACTTCCGGCAGCAAAGTACCATACATGCTGCTTGTATGTTCCACAAAATTCCTTTACATTTCTTCTATTAATAACAAAAAAACCCTAACAATAGTCAAACCGTTGAATATGACGCATCCATCGTGTAAGCCAAAACGATCCCTGGTTGCTTGATTGATAGATCATATTTCACATCAAATGAAATGGATATGGGTTCTTGAATTCTAATTTTGTCAATGACAGGATGGAAAATTAATTTAATTGATTCTATGTAGGGCTTTAAGATTTTGAAATATTAAAAACAAGAATAACGCGTAATTAAAAGTATCGCCAGTAGTACCGCATTATTGATTTATTACATAATTATAATGGAATATTTAAAAACATATGAAAGTGAAACAAAATGAAGGAAAAGTGAAAGTACAACATTATTATGTCCTACGGTTGTACGCTATATCTGTTGTTAATTTATTTCACTTATAGTTTATTTTTATTCAATCTGATTAAAATACAGATCCTTATTATCACTACGTTTGATAAGAGGATCTGAGAAAATCCCATTAGGGGTCGTATCCAGGTGACCTTTGGAAATGGCCAATCAAATTGCTGCTGGCAAAATTTTTACAGTGAATTTTAGGGGACGAAATAGTTTGAAAATCTGTCAGAATTATTTTCGTGTACGTAGTCATCTCGCCCAAAGAGCACAATAAAGCTTATATCTTAGGGCGAAATGGCGTTGTTAATTGACAGAGCGACGTGCGGAACATGCATTTGATCTGATTTTCTCAGATGCTCTATTGAACGGAATGGTTCCAAGAATCTGTATTTCAATCAGATTGATTTTTATTTTGCTTATAATTCTGAAAAATATTTTATTTACATCATTACACCAATTGTAAAGTTTGAGGTCCTCATAGCGAAAACAATTTGTATTAATTCGAGTTATTTTACATGCATTTTGTGTTAATTAGACACCTAAAGACAATTATAAATATGTTATAGTTCAAATAACGGGTATCGTTGGACGGTGGAGCATCTTTAAATGAGATAAAATTTTTACGTAATTACAAGTATCGCCCGTACTGCATTGTTGATTTTATTACAAAACTATAATGGAATATTTCAAAACATATGTAAGTAAAACAATATGTCTGCTGTTTAATTTATTTACTATTAGTTTTATGTTGCTTATAACTCTGAAATATATTTCCTTTACACCATTACCGCAATTGAAAAAGTTTGAGGTTCTTACAGCTATCTTATATACATTTAGTGTTAACTAGACACATATATGTTATTGTTCAAAAAACGGTGGAGCATCTTTAAATGTGAGAAAATTTTGTAACATTAATTCATACGATTTTGTCAAGTATATATTGTAAAGATAATGAGTATAATAAAATGCATGGTAACTTGTAATTTGTAATGCGATAAGTGTGTAAATAGCTATTTATAAATTCTGGGAGAAGACATTATAATAAATGTTGCCGAATCCTTTATTGTCAGTAATTTCAACAATGTGTTTAAATATGTTCTTTGATGAAACTCATGAATAGGCAAATAATATTTATCAATAGTACGCAGAAAAACGCATTATTATCGCAATGTGACAATAAGTAAACCGTGTGGCCTAAATAACACTGTCGTTATGCCTGAACGGTAAAATTGTTATCTCGGTAGGGCGTTGTCGATAGTTCATACAACATTTAGTCCTACTATTATAGCTAGCCTACATATTCGGATCCCGTTACTTGTAAATATCAAACAAACCTAAGATATGCTTTGTTGATAAATCTTATCAGCTAAACTACCCAAAACCGATTCTAATAATTTCACCTCAGAATATCAGTCGTAATTCACAGCAGCAGTAGAAATATATGAAGACGAAGTGGTATTTTATTATATATTACCTGTGACGACCTGTCGTTTAAGACTCAACCCATGCATACCTGTGTAGGTGACATTATTTATATACGGGTAGTTTAAAGGTCAGCGGATCATCGGCCTGAGGGGATGGCCGCCATACCAGGTATAACACAATACAGGAATAGTGCTGATATGTTTTCTCATTAGATTTGTAGTTCATATCACTCGATATGATGAAAGAGTAGCTATTAATTACTGTGAAGAATCGACTGTCAATATTTTGTGACTTTTGTTATAAATGTCGGGGTGGGGGTTATTCCAATTATATATCATTGAAAATGTATTTTTAGTTTCATATCTTGTGTTAGGCATATTGACAAAGACATGGACTCAATAAACACTCGGGGTTTTCCGTGTATTATGGTGTAAATGTAACAAATAAATATGCTTTCACAAACAGTAAACAATGGTTTATATACATAGTGAATTGACTTGGATAATATAACACCTGTGCATAGTGAGACTGTCGGCTAAGCGCTACGTGACCGCGTCCGCACCCATCTGTAACGTGAGCGCATATTCAATGATTATGGGGACATCGTGAAATTACTACCAGATATTTTCAATTACATCAATACCAATTGCAATGAATCATAACACTGCTTAGTTGGCTAAAATTCACATTTTCAAAAACAAATTAATAGCCGCATTTTATAAGGGGTATCGAATTGAAATCATGAGAACAATTCATTTGAAATGTCAGATAAATAATCAGAACTAAACTAAGGTATTTGTGAGAACGATATTAATCTCGTACTACATCGGTAGGATATAAATACTCAGCATCGTGTGTACTGAAGCGACACAGGTATTTTTAAATTCATTCAAAACCTGTTAAACCTGCTGACTGACCTCGGGCATGTCATTCACAACAAAGGCTCATTGGTCATTAGAGCAGAACCGACGGCCTCTGGATGAACTTACCTGTTCATATGGGAACAGGTAAGTATAACAGGTGTATACGCCTAGTCATTAACAATACACAGGCTAAGCTACAGGTAGACTGTAGACATCTCCTGTAATAATCAAACATGCACTGTAATCATAATACGTTCATTCCCGTTATAACTCTCATTGTAAATCTATCATGTCGATGTTCATAATAACTCGCATTGTAAAGATATCATGTCGATGTTCGTAATAACTCTTACTTTAACTTATCAATCTTACTACATTATTGGGGATATGTGGAGTAATTTGTTTACAGTATCATTAGTCTATGAGCCGAACATTTCACAGCGATATTTGAAAAAAGCTTGAAATAAAAGACATGCGTAAAGTGTTTGTTTGATTATTTTAACGTCCTATTAACAGCTATGGTCATGTAAGGACGGCCTCCCATGTATGCGGTGTGTATGTAGTGTGCGTGTAGTGCGGGGTGTGTGTTTTGGGGGACTGCGGTAGGTTTGTATTCCGTCTTCTTGTATAGTGGAACTGTTGCCCTTTTTACTGAGATTACCGGTGAGGTGAGTCTACAGGGCGTACAATCCAATGGCAACGCGGTATCACCTACACCCCAAAGAAGATCTCCATGAGTTTGTAATGGCTGAATCACTGTAATGTCGCATATATAAACCAGTTCTCGTCTTCGATAATTTCAAACGTATTCGCGAGTACATAATTTCGCGACGACAGACTCGTATTGATAACCATATATTCATATATACATGATAATATAATTATAAAACATTACATAGAAACATCAGAATCGCGTAAATAAAGTGGTTTACAGTACGGAAATATCATAGTATTTTAAACATTGGTATTCCTATATCTCCGCTGGTCTACCAAAGTGTATCTCAACAGTGATCACTGTCAGGACGGCTTCCAATATCTATCCGCCCTTAATACAATGGCTTGAATAGATCGATTTAGATACTGAAACATTGTAGTATATACATACATGACGTGCGTTATAGACTATTTCCAAAGATAATCTAATATACACAAACAATTTATTAATTTGTACTTAACAGAAGGATACACTCCGTGTTTATATAAACAAAGTAATATACGAACATTTAGATAACGCGTCCGTCGTCCGTCAACAATCGACTTATTATTCATAACCGTTGGCGGGATTTAACAAAATGATAAAAAATTGTTATTAGATTGAACTTTAATATGTATTTGACATCAAAACAGAATATGTGTTCAAGTACCGTTACAGTAGTAAACAATAAAGTGAATCGCTGGTCTGGACTACAACCAGGGTTTCACCGTGGAAAGTTCGGGGAATTTCATAGTGACGTCGGTGTGAGCTTACGGTCACTCGACTCATCCCAATAAATAGGACATCTGATTAAAGAACAATTCTTGATGTTTCAAAGCAAAACATTTGTTAACATATCACGTAAACATTTCCAGAAAAACTAACGTTGTCCGAATTTTCTTATCCGCTTTGATCCTCAAAATATTTTAAAAATACATTCATATTCAAAATAAGCCTACACACAATTTGGCAACCGTTACCGCTTTAAATTTAACGACGAGCAAGCAAAAATTAAAAAAAAATTGATAATGATATTTTATATTCCAGAGATATGACCAGGTGGGTTGAGATTCTAGTGGTCTTGCTGGTCGGGTATGGCCTGTGGAATGTCGTCCAAGTGCTGTGGAGGTACATTGTATTTTTTTTATCATCATGTCAGACCCTTTAAACCTAACACGCGTTACATTTACATATATCCTTATATATTAAATAGTCTGGATGCTTGTGCCCCACTCTTGGCCGAATCATGCACTTTGTGATACATGTAGGAAATTTGGTACACCATTACTGCATGTATGACCTAATACAAGTTATGTGAGAACGGGACCCCAACCGGATCTTGCTCCTGACAGCCATTAAGGCCATATTTCATAATGGCCGCCATAAGAATATTAAAAGTCTAATATCTTGAAGACTAAAAATGATGTAAAATCTTCTTTGTTATTCTATACCTATATGCCATGGTTACTGAATTCAAATATGAGCATTTATTGGTAAAAGCTGTCGGCCATCTTGTGTTTGGAAATGGCCCGACGTAGAAATGTTTGAATTGTCACATCTTGAAAACTATTGATATGCATGTAGAACATTATAGTATCTTGAAAAGTAATTGATTTATAATCCTATTTTTTCTATACCTATACTGAACGCATATATGAACGTTAGTAATTGGTAAATGCTGTTTTCAGCCATCTTGGTTTTCAAAATGGCCGATATAGGAATGTTTAAATTCTAATTCCCGTTCTCATAAAGCTTGTATTAGGTCAATGTAACAATGTGCCTTATTTCGTATTTGTATAGAAAAAATCACGATTCGGCCAAAAATAAGGTTTAGTCTCCATAATATTGACTATATAAAATGCAAGATTTTATGCTTAAGCCTCCGGACTACAACGGAAAAGGAGTTGCGTTCAAATTTGCTATGAAATGGAAGGAGGAATGTTTACGATGAAATGCAAATATTCTCTTATCAAAAGTTGACGTATAATTCAGATTAAAAATTAAGAGATAATATTCTATTTAACTTAAATATGTTATTGATATCAAAACAGAATACGTGTTCAAACATCGTTACGGGTCACTCCAAAATACAATTAGACGGCGGGGCACCTGTTTTTTGGTGCAACGCTTTCCAGCGAACAATAGGTAAGCTGTGTAACGGATTACGTAATTTTCCTCTTTTGCATTCAATTACAATACACAACGTATTTCTCTATCCTCCGTACAAGGAAATGGGGAGAGAAGGGACCGATACATCGAGGACATGCATTTAGCAGCTCGGGGAGAGAAGGGATTTCAAACTATGTTACCAACGACCATACCATTAATATCCCATACTAATGTTCCTCAGTTGAAAATTAAACATGGTGCCTCGCTTCACTTCGAACCGCATCACTACTCTGACAACGGTACTTTTCCGTTCCTCCATGTTGATCTCCAACTCTTTTCGAAATTGACCTAATTAATATAGGATCAAATTATGAAATTGACAAAATTGATTTAAAAAAACATCTAAAAGTTATCATTTTATCGATTAATTTGACGACGAACATACAAAAGCAGATCCTTTACGTAAATATATAGATTGAACAGTGTTTTAAATGCATTAAAGGAGGTATGAACGCAATTGAAACAGACGTATTCTAACGCACTACATTGAATATATTTAAATCCAATTGCGTTCATTTAATGTACCTCCTTTTATACAATCAAAATACTGTTTAATCCCTTAAATGATTTACCTTATGCGTACTTTTTGGGAATTCCACGTTAAGTAAATAATATTTGATAATTAATATAAAAATGTAATTTAAATCAATAATGTATTTATCTTAAAGAGATATGGCCGTTCTGTTTGAGGCTGTCCTTGCCTTGCTGGCCGTGTATGGTCTATGGAATGTCGTCCAGGTGTTGTTGAGGTATTTCGCATCATCGGAGACGCAGGCACCACATGTAAGTTGTACCTGACTTTTATGGTTTTGTTTAAATGTTTGCAATACCTGCATAGAAAATCATGCCTTTTGGGAATTCGTAAAAAACATCTATTAAAACACAAAGTCAGTTTTGAATAACAAACTAAACACACGTTTTGCCACGATTGCCAAAATAGTTTCAACACATCACCCTCCGTTCCAGGTGTAAATTGGGTTTATATCTGAACGCCAACATTTTGAAATTACCTGTAGGGTAGTTTGTTTTAATCGTAGTTGCCGTCGATTTCCTCGCCCTAGAATCTAACACGGGGATCCGGGGTGAAATTCGAAGAAGGTCAGTCAGCTGAGTGACAGAGACCGTAGTTAAATGTTTCTTTCTGCCAGTTATGCTCTGTAGATGTATATTATATTTGAACTGGACTTACGTGTATAGAAAAAATGTCGTTTGTTGATATTGGTTATGAAACTTGTGGCATATAAGAATAACAAAGAGTGAAAATTATATGTTTATAATAATTGTTACGCCCAAGTTAAGTTGTTAAAGCTCAAAGATGTGTTACAATTTTAAATGTATTTATAGGATCGAAATGGACCTCTGTGTGTTCTTTGTATTAAATCTAGCGATGATGTAGAAACCTCACCAAAGTGATGGAAAGAATATATCTTGATATAGGCCTAGTATCCGATGAAATGTTATATCATATGTGTATATTGATGCATTGACTTACTGTTTATATTTATTGATCCATGGCCGAATATATAAGTACAAATATGTTTTTTGTAAAACAACAAAATGATAAAGTTAGCGAGCAAGTTTTCTTTCAAACGATAAGTGTGCATCCATTCAATAGACTTTGTACAAGAATGTACACGTTACCTGTTTCGAACTAGTTCGGTTAAGACATTTTGTAACCTTTTTACCTTAATCCTATTCATATGTTCACCATTTTCATTGGCAAATTAAAAAAAAATATAAATCACGCTAATTCTGATAAAAATGTTTAGGTTATTACAACTGTGGTGACAAATATACAAGTATTGCACATACATACTTAAGACATTGATGAAGCCAGTTAAATTTTGACTCATTTCGTGATAATCAGTTTACAAATGTCGACATTTTTGTATGTAGATACGGTGATTTGTCAACTAAAGGTACATTGTATCACCTGAGGCCAAAGGATTACATCATTTTCGAGGGATGATAAATCGCAGTAATAACCTGAAAACTGGTTGATATCTGTTTTTATAATATGGTATTTACATGATGTATCCCTTTTTAGTAAACATACAGATATGTATCTCCTCTTCTTGAGTAGTCTCTCTTCGACATTGATTAGTTCTGTTTGGGTACGACTTTGATCTTTTGGAATCTTATATCAACCTCGGTTGAGGTCACATTGCATATTTTGGAATTTCCTGTTGAATATTGTGCTGTATCGAGGGAAAGTTCAGGAGTAAGCAAAACACACTACCATATAATGTGCATATTATTTTTCTGTCCAATGTAATATGTATGTGAATGGTAGAATTATTTTATTTGATAGATACATCAATGTTGCAAATTTGTGAGTTTATTGGGTAGTAGTGAGCATTATGCAGTTCATATAAACAAAAACACTTATCAATACATCAAGTCCTGTAAAGGGATTTAATTTTATGGAAAAACAAGTTTTGTATTAATATTGTTTAGGTCTATGTTTCTCATGGTGTGTTAGAGGGGCTTTTGTAAGTTGAAATAATTTTTGTTTTGCCTGGTCCTTTTGTTGTGACAATAAACATGTTTAAAGTAATAAATTAAGCATTTACATATCTTTATTTTACTTAACCGGTAGGCATTAACCTATACACGTTAATTATATTCATTTCGGCGTATTATCATATATTTGTGAAAAAATAAACTGTTTTGATTTACAAAACTTGTTTTGTTACAGATAGCGACTACAACGACTTCTTCAAGGGCACCGCTGAATTCGTATCAAGGTAAAAAAAAATATTAGAATTTGGACTCATATAAAAAATGTATAACTGATGTATAGCATCAGCAAAACATGAAGCATTGCAAAATAGCATAAGTCACAGATATGGTACCTCTTCTTTGAGGATTATTAATATTAATTTTCCTTCTGTTTGAAATTTTCATCATATACCGTTTGCTTTTTTACTCTGTCGTTTTGAACACAATCGAGCAATTTAAATAGTATTCTTACTAGCGATAAATAATGACATTTAATAGTTTCAGCTGCCGCCCTAAATCCGCGTATACGGTCAAACTACCGACATTTGGTTTTGTTAACCACGACATCATGATCAACTGCTATTAAAGTGACAACAGTCCACTGTTCCAACTGATGTATCCTCAAATACTTAACATAATATGTCTCCTCATTTTTGTATGAGACCTCAGTGTGATCGTTACCCTCGCTATAGGATGATCTTTCCGTTTTAAAGATTGTTTACACACGGGAAACAAAATCTGCATAACAGCAACATACTTCAATTATCAAGTTCAATATGGCTACTGTCAGTTATGTTGTGGTTGAATTTGGTACAAAAGGGATAGGCAGAACTAAGGACTAAGCAGAATAAAAGTTAATTATGAGAAATATTTTTTTTGTATTTTTCGTTAAATTGTCCCAATCCAAGATGACTCCTCATTAGCCGTGTTGGTTACTGATACTTTCCAAAATACAATCGACAGAACTGAAGTGACCTTACGTTCAGAGCAATAAATGCTTATTTTCAATATGCATAACTGGGGGTGCCTTCGTATGAAAAGAAAATAGAATAGGTAGAATAAAACAGAAGCTGAACCATGTACTTTTCTTTCATTTTATAAATGTTTCCTATCTGGTGTAAATGGGCTGTAGTATTGTGCGTATCACTGTTGTGACAAGAATTTTGACAGTTTGTGGTGGAGAAAATTACAGGAAATACGACTTTAAAGTTATATGTGCTGTAATTTTCATACTTACTATCAAATTAAAAAGGCCTTTTATATCATATTATCCACCAGAAGTTAGCAATATTTTGAGAATTATGATACTTACAATGCTTGTCTTGATTTACATGTACAAATAATTAATTTGGCAGATAGTACCACTGTGTATACCCGTACACCGGACATTGCTACAAGGGAAGCGCTGGATGAACGACAGGCCGGTAGGTTTTGCAAAGATTTTCACTTTTTTATACCTTTTCACTGTGTTTACTTATTGTCTCGTTAATACTAATTTATATTTTTATCCGTATATGAAGGTTGTATGAACGTAATGGGATACAGACATATTCTACATGCAGCGCTAACGCGCTATATTGAATATGTCTATATCCAATTGTATATATCCATAGAAACAGTAAGCATTAAACATATGTCTTAAAGAAGTACTAAAGAACATTTATCACAAATATAGTAATTGAAATACGACCTTGCACTATTAATCTTTAAATCACCTGGTACGCATTTTACTGTTTGTTTTTGTTTACTGTGTTGTTTTGAAAACAATCGAACAATTTACTTATATATTTACATAGATTTTTAAGCTGCTTATCAGCCATGTTGTTCACTAATCATTCCCAAAATGCATTAGGTAGAACGCTTTAGTCCTTTTTGAGGTAATAAATGTGCATATAACTTAGGCCCAACGGAAGACTATATATGTTTGAGGTATATTTCTTCTGTAAAATAGCGGTAATAAGATAGAATAAGTAGACTAAAAACAGAAGCTGAACCGTGTACTTTTGCTTTCATATTGTAAGTGTTTCCTATCTGGTGTAAATGAGCTGTAGCATTGTGCGTGTCACTGTTGTGCCAAGAATTTTGATTTTAGAATCGAATAGCTAAAGTGTATATAATCAATAGTCTTGTCCTATGTTATCTCCTTTTTTCCTTTTATTTTCAAAGTTTATCTTTTATACTATTGGATTTGGAGTTAACAAGTATATTTCAATGCAATACTTGTATCCATGATAAGAGCTTACAAAGGGTCACTAGAGAGCTATATTCCTAATAAATGTTACTATTATATATTTGTTGATATGGTCTGTTACCAATGTTACAGTGCTATTTCACTGTAGGCTGTCATAAACCATTATTATCATTGTTCCCTTGATATAAAGAGTGTCTGAATATATTTGGACTTAGTAAATAGGTGTCAGTTTTTTCCTGTAATAATTGAGTCAGAATAAACAAAATCGTGCGACTGAAAATAGAATCATACACATTATTGTTTCAGACGGAATCATAGCAATTATCAGCATCACTTCTACAGATAGCCTAAGCCATAGGGATTTCGATCCATATGTTACACTAGCCAAGGTTTTCGATTATCCCATGTATAAGCTTTTTTACAAGTTTGATTCCAACGTCTGCGAATTTCTGTTCAAAGTTTCATGTTGTTAAATACATTGTTATTTTATAAGAATCCGAGTCCTTATTGTGGCAGTTGTAACAGCTGCTGAAAAAATGGATGCGTCTATGTTATTCTTATTATTTTTTTCAGTTCCTGAGTTAAGAGTTGTTTTACTTGGTACAACTGGAACAGGGAAGAGTGCCACAGGAAACACGTTACTTGGTACTAAGAAGTTTGCGCCATCTGCTGCCCGGAAATCGTGTACACAAGAATGTAGCGTTGCTGAGGTAGACAGATTCGGTACAAGGCTGGTGGTGGTGGACACTCCCGGCGTATTAGATACAGGAATGTCTGATGAGGATATTGAAGTTATGCTGAAAGAATGCACCCATCTAGCATGTCCTGGAGTCCATGCCTTCCTTTTCCTGATGAAAATAGGAGACCGTGACATCGGGGGAAAAGATGAAAAGACATTTGACCTAATAACGAAGATGTTTGGTAAGGAATTTCTAGACAATACCATAGTTGTTTTTACTGCCAAAGAATGCCTCGGTGAAGTTACTCTGGATCATTTTGTATCTGATCTACCAGATACATGCAAAGCTTTTATAAACTCGTGTAAAGGCGGATATCTAGCAATTGAAAACCGGGCTGAACTGGAAGAAGCTACCGAGCAGGTAGTTGAAAAGATAGAAGACTTTGTTCAGAAAAATGGTGAAAGGTATTACAAGAATATATTGTTTGATAAAGAAAATGAAGAGCTCAGAAAGGAAATGGAACATATTCTTAACACTGAAAACATGACTGACAGAAAACAAGCTAAACTGTTAGCGAGTCGTCGATTAAAGATGAAAAAAAAAAATAAAAAGGCAAAAAATATAATGACTGGAGTAGCAGTTGTAGGTGGTTGTGTTGCTGCTGTTGCCACTGGTGGTGTCGCTGCTGTTGGTGTTGCGGGTGGTACAGCAGCTATTGATATTGCTGGAACAGCTCTCATTGTTGGTTCTACTTTTGGTTCAGCTGTTGGTGCTTCTGTGAAGGGGATTAGTTCTCCTATTATCAATTTGATATGGTCTAATTAAGTTGATGATATTCTAGGCAAATGCACTTTGATCAGGGTCATATTCGGATAAAGAGGTCATTAACAATTAATAAATATTGACCAATGAGCGTTTCTTTATTTGAAAATAATACATATATATATATATTTACATGCATTCTTAGTGACAGTATAAAGGCCCAAATCATCATTCTTCCTTACGATCATGTTTCGGATTACCTCGGATTTGGTGTGTTGTGTTATAGAGTTCCGAGAGACTATGTCACACCAAACATTTCAAAAGCAACGTGCTGTTTTGGTTGATGCTAAAAATCAACTTAGTAAAACCCTGATGGCGGTATCGTCAGATATTTAGGAGACACAAAGAAGAGACCAAGACTGGAACAGACAGTAAAAATCTAATTCAAAATTCTAATTTCTTCTACTAGTGTATGTGAAAAATCCAAAATCGAAAGAGTAAAGCATTAAGAAGAGATTAAAGTCTGCAACATACAATGTAACTTTATCTTTTTCTTGGGAAATATAAACATCTTCCGTTCCACCTTTACTACTAATTAAAAACTCTAAAAACATTTTTCTCTAATTATGTATTGTTTTGTATATCTTGTAATTTACCTTGAACATAAATAAAGAATAAATGAATGAATAGAACGGGTATTCTATTTTAAAGATGGGTTCCTGCGTGTATAAGAGTTATTTTCAACCACGAAACCGGAAAATGTATTACCATGCATGTGCATTCCTTGTGGATTTATTAGAGGAAAATCAATAAACATGGTATCAGATACTGCAATATTACTTCACAGTCATCGAAGAAATTCTTTCAAGAATTTAGAATTACATAAAGAAAGTATGGGATACAATCTTTCTTTGTCAGTTTTATTGTATGTAATTCCTTTCCTTTGATCATTGTAATACGATTCTATAAAATACTAATCTATGTCGTGTGTTATTAGTGTTGGCTAGTTAACACATCTTCCCTTTGTACAAGTCATGTCACCATTTCAACGTACCGGTGATTTTACCTGGTCATTTAATTATCTGACAGCCGTGTCAGGCATTGAGTATATATATCAATTAGCGACAGTATGATTTTATGCCAGTGCGCTGTGTCGCAGTAAACGGTATTGTCCGATTGTCTTACCTTGATCTTAGATCTGATTGACTGACCAATCAGAATACGGAAAAGTTCTTCAGACAGCCTATTTAGATTTGGTTCATCGTTCAGCTCTTGTCAAATCTTATTCATGGGTCGTGCTTATTTCATAAATTTTGTGTAAATGAGTTTTCTTCTAATTGTTCCAATGTCAGATATTAATTTATTGTTTATAATATCAGTATTGTAAATAACAGATCGCTTGTTTATTTATCTATAGGCTAAATGTACTTCTCATAGCCAAGTGAATAGACTTTACCTTAGCTAATTCATCATTCCCCAAATACAATATGTTTAACCAAAATCTTCAGTACATTAAATTATTTCTTTATATACGCTAAATTATATTGATGAACATTGTAGTTCAATTTAATATAATTGTAACTCTTAATTGACAAATAGATATGTCTGTATTGTATATCTAAGTCGATATCAATTGTAGTTTACCTTTGTACTGAATGATTGTTTATCATATCATGTAACTCACTCAGAGCTTGGACAGGGAATAAAGAACATTGTATCTAAACAGCTGTCTTATTTATATTTACAGAAAATCTTCAGAAACTATAGAAAGAAAAAAAACATCATGAAAGATCTCACGATTCATCAACAGGCCAACAAGGGATAATAAATATTTTCCTAATTACATAAGGAAGAAGTATACCTTTTTGGAAAAAGAAATTCTGCCTTATTTGATTATATAATCAGACAACTGTCTGTACGCGAATATGTACATGCATTTATATATCTGCTGGTAAGGACGATCGGGAAGAAAAAAATAGAAAAAGGCACATTTATGTAGACATCGGTAAAATAACTCTCTAACCATCTACAGCTCCAATAAAACAATGGTCTTGTGTAATGTATTTCCATTACGTATATGTACATGTATACATAGTGCATATAGGTCGTAAATGTAATGTAGACGTCTGTGTGTATCATCTATATCTGTATATTAGTTAAAGTCCCATTATGCTTTCACCAAACTTTGCTAAAATATACATTAACATCCCTTATGAAAGGTTCTTCATTTGGTTTTTTTTTTCAATGAAGATAATTACGCCATAATCAATTAGTAAAGAATTCTTAAAATAGAACGGGTTGATTTGCGTAGTTAAAATACCTCGTGTATACCAAGGACGTATATGTGCTTATAAATCCTTGTGTATACGTATATGTTCTATACCCAGATAGGTAAACAAAACAAGCGTGGCCGAGAGAGAGGGTAGTTTTGAGCAAACGGTGAGCAATACAATGTTCTATAATTGTTTTAGTATATGATACATATTAGATTTCACAGATTATAAATGTGTCCTATCAAAGGTTATATTTAGTTTTTATAAAGCTTAATACAAAATACATATTAATCGAAAAATAGTGGATGTAGATAGTGAAATGCATACATGGGGCACCATATGGGGTATTTTATCGTACAAATATAAACACGTGGCCGTGTCAATTTTGGTAATGATCGGTTGATTTTAACTTTCCTCTTGTGTAATAATTTGAGATAAATACGGTATTTATCCCAAACTATATATATATAAATAAATATCATGATCTTACTAATCTATTCATAATTTGAGAGTTAGGAGAGCACAGCATATCTAAATACTTAGAACATACGTATTTCTTCTTTGGGTATCTTTTAACGATATTCTTATGTCCACGAAATATGTGAAAGTACATGTAGATGAAAGATTACTGGAATCGGTGCTAGTCGAGATACGTCAATCTGTATGTTGAGACATGTCTGTATTATATATATTACTTTGCTCGTGATCAACACGGTTACTGCATGTATGTATATACGATAGTATACATATCGTATATTACATATATATATATATATCAATTCTCAGTATTCATATACCCAACACATACGTGTTTGTTAGGACCCAGCACTTAATTGACATATATACCGTTGCTATTACCTCCTTTATTTTTTTATCAATTATACATGTAAAAATTTTCTGGTATATATATTCCAAGGGGGGGGGGGGGGCGCTATATACCGATACCTGTCGATATTTCATTTCTGTATAATTAACTGATTAAATGTTTCTCGATTACATTTCGTGTGGTTAGAAAAGGATCATTATACATTTCATCAGAGTATGCGTGTATATACATCAAGTATTGATTACCAGTTGCATGAGTCTTAATTATCGTATGGGCATTTTTAAATATAGGCCTACAATTTTATGTACACGGAACGAATTATACTAATCAAAGACTCGCATTTATATTCGTGCAAATGTCAGTATTAGAGTGAACTAAGGGGATATAAATATTGTCATACTATTGGAGTTGTATCATTAAAAAGACACATCACATATATTATTTTGACCCTTGATGCTACCTGATGGGCTATCAATTTGCCGCCAGTACGTAATTCTTAGTACGGTATACATGTACGTAGTAAAAAGGAAAAGGGAACTGAAACTGAAATTTCTCTAATTTCACGAGTGTGCATTCCATTTTACGCTGAACGTGAATTATGTTTATTAGTATTCAGCCCATTTGTTTTCATAGAAAAAGTTCGATTTATGGAGCAAGTCTAAAAGTTTATGCGCTAAATAAAATATGTAAGAAAAAATAAGTTCGTGATGCCTGCTAGGACTTTACCAGTCTTATTAAAACGGATATTTTCCCCATTTTCTCTTCTTTTAATGAAGGACTGATCCAGGTTTTCTTTAGCTTTTTGGTATACTTTTCCACCAGATCTTCTTCACTTGATGAACTGTATAGAAATCATTAACGGACTGTTTTTATACTCCATTTCTTGGTACTATTCAATCAAACCAAACTATTCTACATTTTGTACATGCATTCCTTTTCCTGTCCCGTGCATGCAATGAATTATGAGATGATATGAATCACATAGGCCTACATGTGGTTCATGCACAGGTGTTTGGCTCTATAGACATTTTTCTCTCTTTATATATTGACACAGTATTACATATATATATATAGAGAGAAAAATGTCTATAGAGCCAAACACCTGTGGTTCATATATTATGTTTCTGCATGTGGTATATTTATGTAGTAATTACAAGTTCATAACTAATAATTTATGCTACAATGTGGATTGTACTCAATTAGTAATTCATTATCATGATCACTTGTCATGGATATATCCGTGATGCCGATATCGTCGTTGACCTTGTTGTCTCAAACACTGGTCTAAGTTTATGTTTCGGTCTTCGATGGAGTAGAACTGTAGGCTTACCAGACTCCGTATGTATGTATACATCGCTGTATTATCATAAAAAGAAACAAAGGGTAATATTTATATAGCAGGTAACGACATGGCGTATTTGTGTTTACTTTCATTTGTTTACGAGTTTTGTCGAGCCACCCCATGGGAGGCCTCATCAGGTAACACAAACGTGTGTTCGGTTTCATATGTGTACATTTCAATAAATCTAGATTAGGCCCTATAGGCATCTATAAATCTTTATTACAAAATGCATAAGATCAGCAAATAAAATAGTAATAATAATTTTGCTAATTACTTGCTTTCCATTCAAGAACAAACACTTTTTAAATAGTTTTAGCCTAGTTTTATATACATGTAGAAACTACATGTAAATACATACATGTACAACATGTATTTGTAGGTCCACGCGTGGAATGCGTGGGTTCGTAACGTGCAGCCGATCGCGATCGAGCAACTTGACCGCTGAATTGTCGTTGTTTGAAGAATTGGTCTCCCTCTTCACCACGTTCCAACAGATTTCAGATTTCTTCAGATTTCTTTATTACTCTCTGACACACTTACGTGTGTAACAAGAGGTCAAATCAGTATATTACATTTTGACATGACGGAACACAATCAACATAGCATTAGTATAATACAATCAACACAACATAAGTATAATACAGAATATTATGGACTTAATTGATCTAATTATTATAAATTAATTTCTTAATTTCTCAATAAACCTGCTAAGTTGCGAAAGAATACGTACATTACACAGCGAGATTAAACCTTTCATTTTTGTTCGATTAGGGTTCGTAAAATAATATTTTGGTATATGTATTTGCCTAATTTGATGAACTGATAGGTGAGTACAATTAAATAAGTAATGAAATTCGTCACCAATACCGTTGGAACAAAGGGGACAAATTCTTTCATTGCGTGGTATATTAGCCCATCGTCCCGTTTCTATGGGCAAATGTAAATTAGAAGTACGAAATTTAACAATATTTTTTTCTATCTTTTTCATTAAGTTTCAATAGATAATTCTCCATTTGAAAATCGTTTTTGAAAACTGTATACATTTTACCTTTTGATGACAAATTCATATCATTACACCACGTTTGAATAAATTGATCCTTAAGTATTTGTTTAATGGTAAATTTTAAATATGTTTTGTTCAATGTACAAGATTCCTGTATATTCCATACAAAGTTTAAGCCTGCCTCATAAAAAATATTTCGCACAAAATCGATCCATTTAAAACTTATGTTTCCATTTACATGCAATTGGTACATTAGTTTATATATTTTGCTTGACAATTTATCAGTGGAAATTAAATTATACCAAAACATGGCCATTCTACATTTCACTTCAATACTCAACGGATATCTACCCAATTCACCATAGACCATAAAGTTTGGTGTACTACGTCTCAAACCTAAGATACGTTTACAGAATTGCAAGTGAATTTTTTCAATAATAGTTATATTCTCAAAACCCCATAGTTCAACAGAATATAAAAGGATAGGTTGTACTAGAATGTCAAAAATCTTCAGACCCATGTCTGTTCACTGACACGTATAAGTTTGGCGAGTTGCGTTCATCATGCATGATGTTGAAGTTTGTTAAATTCCACTTTTTATGTGCCTACGCATGCGTACTAGATTGCTTTGGCTCTGGAACGGAACTACGGGTTCCCCCCCTCTCCGAAGAGGGGTTTTCTATTGTTTTTGAGAAACATGGAAATGTTGGGTATTTTTTTATTAGCGGATATTTTCATAAGGATATATGCTCTAATATTCAGCAAAGTTTGGTACTTTATGACGATATTTTTCACCCCAAAACATAATGGGGCTTTAAATATGCAAAAGTCCACAACGACCCTTGTCTAGAACGATCGCATTGCTTATCGCCCCTGATATCACCAGGTGGCCGTAGATTCGTGACGTCATCTGAGACAAACAGCTGTGACAAGAGCCGGGAAATTCAATGGGGCATGTTGCAGTATTGGCTATTATAGATATGTAAAACAGTCTCGCTACGTGCAATTGTTATATTGATAAGTAGAAATGTATCCGTATATATAATATACAAATATATAACATACCCTGATATAATAAAAACGATCGTTTACTCAATTCTAATCGTCATATTCTGGGCTATAAGATTGTTTTGTTCTTTTGGTCAAAAGTCATTTGACATCGTGTGTGTCAACTCAGGTTCGAGGATGTTGCTTGACTTTTGTCTGTAAATTAGCCACCCTTCATACCTTTTCTAAAACCCTATCATACCGCGACAAACGTGCCCCTATCTCGCCTTATATATGTACTACACACCTCTATTTCCTTTTTGGAATTTAATCCTTCAGAGCACCGCACAAAAAGGGTTAGGCTTATTTAAAGTTCTGTAATGAGTTTTATGGATTTATTCGACAATATTTCGGGCTTTCCATGTACGAAAATAGAATAGCATGTACAGTAGTAATAATGCACGCACGACCGATAAAAAAAGACGGGACAAAACACAGATACTAGACACAATGACCAAATATGCATGACATGTACTCGTGGACAAGAGATGCATGTCTAATAGTTCAACTAACACAGGGCCATGAAACAACATACTTCTTATAAAATACAACCGCTTCATTATATTATCTAATCGTGCGCAGTTTTGGAAATAACAAACCTGTGGACCTTAAGTAAATTTTAAAAGTATACGAACAGTCCACAGGGAATTGAGAAATTGTTAGTTTATATCAATATAGGCACACTAGATAGCCTATTGAACATTATGAAACGATTCAGGGGTCTAGGTAAAAAAAATCGGTAAAATTCGTATTCTACATACACGTTATAACTGTGCAAGAAGACCTTTTTTTTCTTTCAAATGCTACAGTCGAATTACTACAGGGTGGACTGAATAGGAATGTAATACTTATTCATTCGTGAAAAATGACCTTATGTTTAACCCCTCACATGATACTCCACATGATATATGTCTACTCGACATTAATGACATCATCATTTACATATAGTGACGTCATTGTATAGGTTATGACGTCAATAATGTGTCATTATGTAGGGAATAAATCACGCTACCCAATAAGTCGAAATATAACACATTTTTCTCCGTGTGTATTTCCGTACATACTAAGACACGTGGCTAAAATCCACATGCATGTTGACAGTTCTGCGATCGGCACACCGGCTTCCGGTAGTTGATTGTCTCAGATGACGTCACAACTCATCGGAATTCAAGGGAGGTAAGTCATAGAAAAATATATGTCGTCAAAAAGATGTGAAGATTGCTTTCATTAATTTAACTATTTAGAGACAAATTATAAGCAAATATCAGACTGATATATGTTTAAATAGGACACATTAATGTTTCTAGCGTATTTATCTCATTTTCCATGTCCCTTCTGTATTTATCACCTTTAAATAGTTCAATTATTTCACGTTTATGAAACAATAAACGATAACCCATTGTACGAATTATTACCAAATCATGTATTAGATGCACAAAACGCTTTATACTAGAGTGTTGGGAGGGGTATTCCATCCACTTGGATGACACCAATGTAACCAGGACGGAAATAAGTGCCGATATATCATGGTGGAATTTGCAGTTATCAACTATTCAATATAAAATATCGTAAGAAATTCGTTTCAATGACAAACTTTGATGGATTCTTTAAGATGCATGTCTTCCGTTATTTGTTGCATAATGAGTAATACTTCGACATGGCGAAATCATTCCGGAAATAATCATCAAGGCCATAGGTCTTCATTAGGAATGTGAAACGGCTGGGACCAAGGGTTACAATTTTTATTACAAAGGTGGATGTATAATTATTAATGTATTTGAAGAACAATATGTGATAAAAATGAATCACATCTAGCAACGACGCTCATTAGCATATAAAAAGATAGAATAAGTGCTACGTATATATACATACTGGTGTTTTTGCTGTATTTTGATTGGCCGATACGTTTCTCAGAAGTATTCATCAACTGCGATATCAACCCCGAAATCGGCGGCAAAAAGCACGCGAGGTTACTGGACTCAGTCCAGATACCTCTCGCGAGTCCAGTAACCTGTGTCAAAAATAGATCGAGGGAAACTCCCTTTAGATGTGACGTCATAATTACTTTTGACGTCGAGTCGTACCCAAATATAACTTTACGGGAGTTTCCTTATTCAAAGACGTCGGATTAATCTATTGTGACGTCATTAAAATAGTCGGCAACATATTTGGCGGAAGGCAGCAAGTTTTGTAAAAGGAAC
Organism: Argopecten irradians; assembly: GCF_041381155.1. NCBI lineage: Eukaryota > Metazoa > Mollusca > Bivalvia > Pectinida > Pectinidae > Argopecten > Argopecten irradians. The sequence goes on from NC_091146.1 coordinate 28,183,819, forward strand.
ATTTGCAAATATCATCCTGTTTATTGTAGTTAAGTCTTTTGAAGAACCGGGTTACTATCCTGTAAATGTCATATAATAAAACAGTTATTCAGGCCTAATATGGAGATTAAAGAGTATTATAAAATATGTATTTCTGGCTAACTCAAATAAAAGTACCGGTGATAAGTGATATCTTGCGTGAGTTTAAGAACACAATACCAATATTTATCATATTACATGGGTAGCAAATATCAAAGACAGAACCATAGAATTAGTGTCCCGAATGTAACAGGGGTAGTTTTTTTGGATACATAAAAAACATACGATAAATGGCTGCACATTACACATTAATATACCAAGTTTAATGTGTTTGCCTTTGAGAGTAACATGGTCACTTGAGGACAGTAGCGCCGAAGACAACATCATTATTGGAATCATGAGACATCAAACAATTGTATCCATTTGTGAAATCGCGCAAAATTAGACATTTAGACATGTCATTGGAATGATAATGTCATACTAGTTAAACAAAACTGTCCGTGTAAGAATTGAATCTCATGTTTTCAGACCCGATCTTGACTTGAATTTACAGTCTGATCTCGTTATCTCAAAATAGCTTTACTCAAAATTCCGGATGAGTCAAATTAATTTTGAAATCGCGTTTTTTTTCTTTCTTTATATATGTATTTTAACATAAAATGCCTCGAATTTCCTGACTCGAAACTCAGGTTGAGTCAAAGTCAATTCCTGGTCCCTAGAATGGATATACAGCGAAAAAATAGTCACTATCTCGAATTTAATTTCAATCCAAATTTCAAATAAAAAAAAATCGATTACGCACGTAAACAAACGTATACAAATACGGCTGTAATAGGCATTAGATAATTAGAGGTTATTACATGACACTTTTGATATCGCACCCTTCATCAGCCCGAGACCGCCATATCAGCCAAATGGCCACAGGTCAAGGGCTGATAAAGGGTAAGATATCAGAATTGACATATCATAACCTTTTTATCACACATTTTGAAAAAAAAAGAGAAAGGAATTTTAACAATTAAAAACATGTATTAAAACGAACTGATTGACCGATATTCCACTGGTCATAATGTAGGCCAATTTAATGTTGAAACAGTGGGAAAACTTCATTACATGTACATGTATATGTTTTTAACAAATACATAATCCCCGGTTAAATTAATTTTAAGCGAAATTAACAAGATCCTATTGAAGGCTAACTATCACTTTAAAAATGATAATGTTCAACAAATTCCGGGTTCATTTCAGAATGATCAGTTTTACAACGGACAGGAATTATGAATTCGACGGGAAAATTAAACTACACGTATTAAACTGTCTAATTTATTCCTGCGTCTCTTCTTGTTGACAAACGCACGGCGTTGGTTTTATTTATACCGAATGCATTCTTTTTCTGTTATAATTATGTGAATTGCGATACTTTGTTTTTCGGTACTGTGGACAAAACTCATTTCAACTTGGTCTTACTTAAGACAATATATCCAGTGAAATCCTCATGAAACAGACTATTTCTGATTTCTGATATCATTCTCAATACGTTTATCCGAGAGCTATTTTAAAATTGAAAATTGTATCATTTATCCAACTTATCGTCTGTAGGAAACTGAATCGAAGCGGCAACTCTAAAATCCTGAGTGAAAACCCCGGATGACGTGATATCAGCCCGGGCCGATAACCGATATCAGCCCGGACTGATAACTGATATCAGCCCTGGCTAATATCAAATTATGACGTCATAATGTGATATCAGCCCGGGCGCTGATATGACGGCACGGACAGCACTAATATCGCATGGGCAAAACGTTCATTATCAAAGACAAAAGTGTGTGATAATAACCGTTAAAAACCACGTTCTGATCAAACCTAATGACAATACGTTGGAGCCGAATTCCGGATGAGTGAAATTATTTTCGTTGGTCTGTTGCATTTTGAGATAACGAGTTTAGGTATAACTTGCTGCACTTTCATGTATTACAAAATAATGTATTCAGGTATTTTATACAACACATATTCGTCTTATCATTATTAGCATATATCTTTTTATTATTTAATTTTTAACTGACTCTGCCAACGTAATATTTAAAAAGTGTCTTGTCGTCCAATACCTCTAACACTGATACGGAAAGGTTTTTACACGTGCTAATAACACCATTCCCAGCATAAATTGAAATTTAACATTTTTGACCGCACAAATCCTTTAAATATGCTCCACCGCTGACAAATGGTATTTTTTCACTATCAAAAACAAGATTTAGTGTTTTTCTTCAGTTACAAAGTTACTTAATTTACACTATTACCACCATGGAAAAGTTTTCGCTTCTAATTTTACTTCAAGTTAAAAATATGAAAAAATCATTAATCGCATTCCGAAAAAAATCCGTTGAACTATATCCTATATGGAATTAAGTATCGATTGCGCGTGCACCAAAGGCAAAAGAAATTATTTTATACTGTTTTTTGTGTTAATTAGACATATGTACACGATTAGACATCAATTATTTTTCAAATTATGAATATAATTTACGTTCTGGCGGCGGTGGAGCATCTTAAAGGGATCCAAATGATTAGTAGTACTATTGATCAGTCAAATATTGGCTTTTGCAGGGCACTCATCAAATTCGATACATTCATAATATTGTGTGTGAATGATTTGACCATTAACTCAAATGAGTACGCACATATACATCTACTAAACGCACACAGTTTATCTCCTGATATCAATATTCCTTTGAAAGTGTTATTGTGAAAGGTCACGGACTGGTCGTAGTTTACATTCAATGAAACTGATATCAATCGTTTAATATCACCTTCAAATAATATTACATGTAGGAGGGATTCCCAAGGTCTATATATTTGCCACAGGTTACTTGACAATATCAGAAAACACCAGTCGTATGATAACATGTAATGATGTATGATGACGTCGGTCCTGTCGTCTATAGATTATTGAACTTAAATCGATTCCATCATACACATTACTTAAACCAAAGATTTATAAGTGAGAAGGATTAGTCACTGTCTCTTTACAGGACTAAACAACACGCGAGACGCCTATGAACCGGGAATAAAACTATTTTTTCTCAATAAATACTTATCTTATCGAGTTTAAAGAAACACCAATGTAAAATTAATTAAATTTCACAACGTTTAGTACTTGCTTTAAGAAACTGAAGATTAAGAAGAAATGTTTTAAATTTCCGTTAAAAACACGACAGCCCATGAAATGACAGCACGCTTCAGAAAGTAAGACGGTAACCCTCGCACCCGCAAGCTACATCAACGGCTGCGCAGGGGGATGTCAACGGAAAAATAAGTCATCGCAAACGTCACGGTCCGTGCACGAACACAAAAGCTCTTGCGCTGTACTTGCATAACACCCAGTGTGACTTATCCTTCTCATATATGTCCTTTCTTAAATTTAAATCTTTGAACCTTTATATTTGATTGAAGAGTGTACTAAGTAAAACCATTCTCTGTTTATATGAGCTTTTAATCCTCAATTAGCGTCACTCTAACTTTAAAATTGAAATAGTACATTTATGCAGGACACCGTATTTAAATCAGAACTATTATCCTATTTTTCTTTGCAATCTTTAAAATGTTTTTTTTTTCTGGTGATGTTGAATATTCTTTAACTATTGTATATTTACGTACATACTTGTATGTTTGTAATAATGTTCAATTAAAATGTTTTTTTTCCGGTGACGGTAATTTCCGAAGACGGCAGCTGCTTATTTGTATTTGTTTGTGAATGTATTTTATGAATTCTAATAGGTTATGCTTATGTGAATATTAAATGTCTTGTTGTCAAAATACTATACACATATCTACTATTATTATACATTGACGATAATTTGCTACTCCACGCCACGTCAAATTACGACATTACTAAAACGGCGTATTTTTTTCTGTTTTGTTCAAATTTTATCTTTGATTGGCTCTTAAATCAAAACCTTTCAACTAAATGACATAATACTTGGATTAATTAAGCTGAATAATCGTTGATCCTTATCACACAATTTAATCAAAATACTGAATAGGACCATTTTTGACCCTTCGTGGATCTACTCCTTTAGTACAGTCGAGATCCTGGTAATAGATTAGGGTTATGTTGATCTCAATTGGAGGTGATAGTGGGGAGTACAAATGTATCATGATTGTATGCACAAACTATACCCTAGACCAGTACGTATTTTATTAGAACGCGTAAATATAATAATCACATATTATACAAATGTGTCATGGGTTACTCGGTGATGGTAATCAACAAATGTTATATTGCACTCGGCCTTTGGTCTCGTGCAATATAACATTTGTTGACTACTATCAGTTCGGGTTAAATATTTTGAACTATTACACAGTAGTCCATGAGATTTTGTGTTATTACATAATAAATTAATCACCATTTTAGTCGATTTTCAACGAATTCCAAAATTACAAATCAAAATATCCACCAACGTACGTATGTTCACATGAGACTTTAGGGAGGGATATTATATCAACATGGGTGACACCAATGTTACCTGAACGGTAGTAAGTGCCAATGAGTAGTACAAGTATATTACTAAAAATCATTTTGTGACCACGTGTATGTCTGCCCTTCTGTAGGTAACCAGAGTATATCAACTATCATCTGATATGAAATTTTAGACGCTGTTTGTTTGTATTGATTAAGGATAGTTTTGTTACCATATATTCTGTAAATCCATGTGAATTGTGAAATGTCTTCCAAATACACACCCAGATCGAACAAACTGCATCCTTAATAAAGGCATGACCTAACAAGAAATCATTCGCCAGTAAATATATAACGCTTTAATTATATTCCAGATATAGTTTACCGGTTCCGTATCCGTTTGTAACGTTTTATGTCACCCTCTCTCTTTCCGCCTGTTATCTCAAGCAAACAACGTGTGTGTAACTGTGGCTTGCTTTTGTTACTTACTGGCGTGGTGGCAGCGGATTTCGGACTACACGCCTAACAGAAGAGTTATAGATATCAATGGTATAATTATTGACAATTAGGCCACGCCGTAGTGACATTTCTACGGGTAATTACACAACGGGATCGTTTCTTATTTTTTCACCGTGAATAGAGCACTGCAACAAAAATTAGCACTCACCGTGCACCGAAACAGTGGTGCCTCAGTAAAAATGAGACGTTCAACTCGTTTGAGAACTGGCGGCAGAACATTTTATATACTTTGTCATTTGATGCAAACTTTGCTCCATTCCTGAGTGATGGTGTGAGATGGGAAAAAAAGTCTAGGGCAACACCACATAGGGGTTCACCAATGATGCCCACCCGATACCAGAAAACCAACGTCGAACGCGCGAGCAAAAGGTTGCTCATCTGGAGCTTATTCTCGGCCAAATAGCAAATTATTGCCCAGTGATATCGCGAAACACACTCATTAAGAACTCCACGTCTTTGGACTTTATTTGGCAGCAAATAAGATTATCGTTCTCACATGGTTGCGCCTCATACACCCTGCTCTGCCAAAATTGGTAAAGCAGCGTTACGGAAACGATTTACGTACACGTACATTATCATCCATACAACCTGAGATATCCGAAGCGTTTGATTCCCTCCATGAAGAGCTACAGTCAACTGAGGAAGCCCGTGCAATGAGGGCATATGCGCTAAAACCGAAAAAACGCAATCAACACACCTCCGCCGAAGGCCAAACGAGTGTGCCCACTGTGTAAGGAAGCTAGAAGACCAAACAATCATTTCCTTAGTAAGTGTTCTTACCTTCCGTTCGATGATAGGCGGTTATTGCCAAGGCTCATCAAGTTGCGGATTGCGAGGAAACTGAAAACCCTTGCAAAACATCCCTAGTAATTCCACCCCGCAGATCAGTGACAGTAGTAAGGTCAATCGCGTGGCAATTCGGCAATCCCCGTACCTCGACGTTTTCTATGGACACCATACTGTCCGGCTTACCATCGATAGCGGTGCTACAGGGAACATGAAGCGACTTTCGTGTGCTCAGCGGCCAGGTGCGAAAATTGCCTGTAGTTCCCACTCTGTCAGTCAAGAGGATGGTTCGTCGCAGTTAAAAGTGGTCGGCGAGACATGCTTATCATTCTCACACGAAGGACATGATCTTTACTATGAAGGCATCGTAGTGGAAAACCTCGACTCTGACGTCTTAGCGGGTATACCGTTTATGGAACAAAATGACGTTTCCGTCCGACCGGCCAAACAACAAACCCTCATTTGCGACTCGTTAGTGTGTTCGTATGGCTCGACTGGTATACCAGCTGATGGACTTGCGGTAAGACGTGCGCATATTCTCCGATCGTCAGCGAAGTCCGTAATTTGGACTGGTAAATTTGTTGAACTTGGACTCCCTGACGATCTGGTTTATTATGAAGGAAAAGTCTCAGTCGAACCTCATGTCGCGTCAGAGTCGTGGGCGTTCCCGTCTATTGTGTCAAGTGTCGCAGGTAAAATTCGAGTCCCGAACCTCACCAGTGAACCACAATCTGTTGGAAGGAACGAAAATGTTTGCAAGGTGCGATCTACATCCATACCCGCAAAACCGGACAGTCAGTCGCATGCTAAAATTAGACACTCGGAGCACGTTAAACTCGACCCCGATGATATCACGACCGCAGATATGAAAGGAAAATTTCCTGACGTGTTGACGGAATTTGACGAGCTGTTTAACCCCAGCTTCCATGGATTTAATGGTGCAGTCGGTCCTCTACAAGGTAAAGTCAATATGGGTCCGGTCCAGCCCCCACAGCGAAAAGGGCGCGTACCGCAGTACTCCAAAAATCAGTTGGACGAACTTCAGTCTAAATTCGACGAATAAGAGGAAATATGTGTCTTTCGTCGACCGGAGGATGTTGGTGACCGGTGTGTCCTTCGAGTACGTGAACCCGTCATTCCTAGTTAAAAAACCAAGCGGTGGTTTTCGCCTTGTAACCGTGTTTGCCGATGTTGGACGCTATAGCAAGCCCCAACCATCTCTGATGCCGGATGTTGATTCCACTCTACGACTGCTCAATGGTCTTACATCACCGCGACAGACTTGACAAAGGCATTTTATCCAATTCCACTTGCAAAAGAGTCGATGAAATACTGTGGTGTCGTTACCCCGTTCAAGGATGTAAGAGTTTACGCGCGAACTGCTATGGGCATGCCCGGTTCCGAGACCGCTCTCGAGGAGTTAACGTGTCGTATATTAATGACATAAAGATTGAGTCGAATTCCAGATGAGTCAAATTATTTTCGTTGGTCCGTTGAATTTCAAGATAACGAGTTTATGTATAGTTTGATGTACTTTCATGTATTACAAATGTATTCAGGTATTTTGTACAACGTATATTCATTTTATCATTATTAGCATTGATTTTTTATTATTTAATAATTTAGCTGACGTAATGTCTCAAATGTGTCTTGTTGTTCCATACCTCTAACACTGATACGGAAATGTTTCTACACGTGCTAGTAAAACCATTCTCAGCATAGATTGAAATTAATCATTTTTGACTGCACAAATCATTCGATTAGTAGTTTGTTTGTTTGTTTGATTAATTAACGTCCTATTAACAGCTATGGTCATGTAAGGACGGCCTCCCATGTATGCGGTGTGTTGCGTGTATGTTGTGGGTGGTGCGTGTTTTGGGAGACTGCGGTATATTCATGTTGTGTCTTCTTGTATAGTGGAACTGTTACCCTTTTTATAGTGCTATATCACTGAAGCATGCCGCCGAAGACACCAAGCAACAGACCCCACCCGGTCACATTATACTGACAACGGGCGAACCAGTCGTCCCACTCCCTGTATGCTGAGCGCAAAGCAGAAGAAGAAACTACCAGTTTTAAAGACTTTGGTGTGTCTCGCCAAGGGGTCAGAACCCAGAGCCTTCCTCACAGGGGCGAACGCTCAACTCAGGGCCAAAAGTTAGGCGGTGCCAAGGGAGGCATTAGGAAAGATACAGTAAGTTAGGAAGAAGAGAAAAGATAAGATCCTAAATTGAGTCGCCTTTTACGATCATGCAATAGGGGCAACAGGTACAATTCTAACTCTCTACCTGCAGGGCCAGACTTTTTTAAACCCCCCATGGTGGTGTCATCTATTTCTTGAATCATAGTAATGGTATGTATTGTAAAGTGATTCTTTGAAGGGTAATTATTGTTTTTTAGTATTTCCATATTGTTTCAGTTACATTATACACTGATTGGTATTACTGGTACCATTTGCGAATGCGCTTATGGATTTTCCACGCTTCCTTCTACATCAATGAGCGTCTTGTTTGGAGCGAAACCACGTAAATAACTGTCAATATGCATTTGTTTTTAATGCAGGGTGCACAGATTACACGGTTAGTACCTTATAGGAATTATTTTGATTGATTTTAATTTTGTTTTATTTTGGTGGTCGACACGGAAAACCGACATGATTCGGCAAAGCCGATAAAATTTGCAACTGGCAACTTGCTACAGAAATTGATAGATTTTATTTGAAAATCTCATAACTTCTTTGATCTATGTCGAAACTAAGCTTCAACGGGACTGAAACCTCAGAAGAATACATTCATAACACGACAACTTTTAGCTATCAACCTGCTTATAACCGCGATTTGGGTAATAAGAAAATTGGCGCATCAAATTTAATGAAATTTTGGACTTAACCTAAACCAGGCGTGATCTATCTTCTGAGATAGTTGTTGGCTATGCGAAAATTCGTTTAACGGAGAAAGTTTTAGTCAAACATGCAAATATCGACATTTTCATCGATAGTTTCTGCGAACAAACGCTCAAACCTGACAAAATGAAATTCTACACATTAAAAATTTTGAGTAATTCTGAACAAAATAGTATTTTTGGTTTTTGAAAATGCTAAACAGAACGACCACAAGACGGTCTTGGAAATCGGTGGTATTTCGCAGGTTCCCCGTAAATTTCCATGACAGACGAGATTTCTCGGGACTTGGGCCTACCTTGGGCTATTCTAGCCGATTGAATCGACGAGTGGACCATTCACAAATGGGTCGTATCTACGAAAATTCTGTTTATTTTATGAAATAATTACTTGAATTTATGAAAAGTTTTATAAGTCTTGCAATGATATCCAAATATTTATCGGGGATTGCGTGAATATCAGGTAAATAGGCTTTGTTGTGTATTTTACTTGTTATGTCACGATCGATGGATGTTATTACTATTCGTTATATTATATTTGGGGTTGCTGTTGTCTATCACAATTGATTTTCATAGGCCTACTGCAGTACTGCGTCTGATCATGACAGCGACTGAATCACGCGTTAGGCTACTACTGTTAATATGGGTTAAAAACAACTCGTAAACTGACAGACTCTGAAACGGATGCCGTTTGAATATGTTCTCCTAATATATTGCTTGATTATAAATGATTTAATTACTACCTACTGCTAGTATAGTTAAACCAAACCCGTCAGATGGCACATCTGTTGTTAATTTGTTGTCAGCTGTTTTCGTCTGCAGTCTAAAAATAGCACCGAGCATATCGTGTTGAGATCAACGGGAAAGTGACACATCCATGCGACAATGTCAGGCAAGGGATAAGGGTAAACCAAACTAGATGTAGTTACACTGTATACTGGTACTTAGGGGAAGGGGCCATAGTAAAACAGGATTTTAAAATGAAATTCTTAAAAATGTTAAAAAATAATGTTGGTCTATCCGCGAACTAAATAGGCTATAAGTGACAAGTAAAGAAGACAAACTGAAATATCTGCAAGCTTGCCAATGGATATGATCAACATCATATTAAGGTCAGTTACCGAACACTTACAAAAATGTAGATGGAGGGGATGGGGGCAAAAATAACAACATGTTTTTTTTTAATTAATTGTACTGAATGTCAAATACTCAACAGCCTCTTCAGTTTCAAGCATTTCAGAATTCGCGAAACCAACCAACTTTTTAATAGTTTTTATTTTTTTTTATTTTAAAAACTCATTATAAAAATGTTCTCTAATTTGTCTAAAAAGGCGCGTGTAGTATATAATGTAGTAGGTTTGTGATATCATCCTCTGGGGCGGGAACACTTTCAATTTCTATAACCAATTTCCGTCATTCTAGTGAATTGTGGTACTGAATTTGCAGATCTCAAAGCATTCATTTTATCTTCATCTAAAATATAGCATGCAACCTGCAGGGCTACCAGGCTACTGTTAGTATCGACCCCGAACATGTAAAGGCTGTAATAATAAGGCTTAATAATAATAAAAGACAAAAGTATCAAAGTGTCAAAATAGTTCATTTCTGTTCCTTATGTACCAAGGATTTAGTTAATTGATTTTCATAGCCTACAGCTGTAACAGGTAATCAAAGGATTTACAATAATATAATTATGTGTTTCGAATGCACAACGGATGTACAAAAGAGGTCCTATAGAAAAAAAATCACTACCCAACAGTCAGCGCTTGGAAATGGTCATGTAAATGTCATGTTCCAGAGGAGAAAAAACAAAATAAGAAAGATGGACACCTAGCCGTGCCCACCTCAGAATTTTTCAGTAGCATTATAATTATACATTATGCCATCTTGATTAACAAATTACAGGTGTATATTGACAATGTCTGCTGTGATCTGATGCATGTCCTCAATTCAATACTTCACTCTTTCACATATTTTTTTACTGGGATTGAATAAAGGGAGGTAATTTGCCTATTTGTTCATTTGCTAGGTATATTTTCTTGCAAAATGCTAAATATACTTAAAAAAATAGCCAAAATATATAAATGTATGTAATGGTGATCTTTGAATGATTTCTTGTTTATATATTCAAAAAATGCACTAAAAAGGGACTAAAATTTCCGTCATAGAATAAAAGTTTACTTTTTTGGTTTCCATTAGTTTAACGTCCTATGAACAGCCAGGGTCGTGTATGGATGTGAGGTTTCTTGCCGGATTGCCGGAATATTCGGAGAAAAACCACCGACCAGTGTATAGAACCGGTCAGAATCAGTATTTATTGCAGGAGTATTGAAAGAAATGATAGAAGAAAATCGGAGAACCTGGAGAAAAAACACTTACCACTATCAGTACCAGGAATCGAGATCACATGGGACTTGCAACCCAAAGGTAGAGGGCTGGTGCTAAATATGTCGAGCTTAACCACTCGGCAATCACATCCCCAAACAAGCAAATCTATCTTTTTTAACCTTCTTAATAACTAAAACTAACGCGTGACCAATACTGATGAAAGGAGGGCAAAAAAATAATCATAAAGTTGAAATTAAAGTGATTATGAAGTCATTTTGCAGGGAGAAATGTTATATAATCATTGTGTGTTTGGCTTAATTGCACTGAAAACTCTCAGTAACTTCAAAGTGTCATTAGGTCAGCTGATGTTCTCGTTTCAAACGACTTATTTTCCATAACCCAAATTCCTAGGAAAGCTCTCTCTACTCACATTGTGATTGTGGCATGCAGATATAATGAGCTACCAAGTTTGTTCAAATAAGTTACCTTGACCTTCATTTGAGGTCATAGATGTCAAATAGATCAAAACCGTTCAACGACTTCTTGTCAATAATGAAGAAGCCTGCAAAACTGACTTTGGGCATTTGACATGCTGAGATGAAGGGTAGCTAAGTTTGTTTAAATATACCGTAGTCGACCCAATGAGCGCCCAACCGTTTAAAACTTTGGTAAAAAACATAATGAAAAGATGCTGATTAAAAATTATTAGAAATCTATACAGTTTTGTGTAGTTTCGGTCTTTAATTGTGCCTGGGCAATTGAAATCGATGCCTCAAAAAGAGTGCGGGGTGCTTTTAAGGATATGGGCGCCATTTGGGTCGAATTCGGTAAATAACATATACTTGTAATTCACCTCACAGAATATATATATAAATATATATTGTAGCAGGTGTTAATTGTAAATAGTGATACAGTGGCCTGGTAGCATCGCGTCAGGGAGATTTTCCCTTAAGCACAGTCGGTAGAGCGGCAGACCAGCAAGTCTGGGTTCGCGGATTAGAGCTCGGCTGGCGGCACACTGTTCTACTCCTGTTACAATATTTACAGAAGGTATTTTTGTTCGTCGCCGTAAGCCGTGCGTAAACTTTTCACATTTTGACTTCATCTCCAGTTAAACCAGTGCTATTTAGCTGAAACTTGCCTGAAATTATGCTGACATGGTCCGCCAAGTGTTGTTATTTTTCAGGTCGATCCAGAATCCATGATGGCACCACAGCCGCCATCTTGAAAACATTTTGAACTTCTTTCTAGTTTTACCGGTGCGATTTAGCTGAAACTTGCATGAAATGATCCTGACATGGTCCCGACCAAGTGTTGTTATTTTTCGGGTCTATCCGAAATCCATGATGGCCGTTACAGCCGCCATCTTGAAAACACATTTTTAACTTATTTTCAAGTTTTGCCAGTGTAATTGTCCCAACCAAGTGTTGTTAGTTATTAGGTCGAGCCGAAATCCAAACACTAGTGTTTACTTAAAAAGTTAAATAGTAAGAAAATACTAAACATCACCAGATAAATATTGCAAAGGAAAATAGGGTACTAGTTCATAAAGAAACTACTTCCAATAGCTATTTCTGAGTTAAATATCCATTTTGAACTTAGAAGGATGCTAATTGAGGGTAAAACCCTAATATAAACAAAAAATGGTTCTATTTAGTAAACTGTATTTACTGCTTTTTGATTGGTTGATACGTTTCTCTGTTCTCTGTATTCTTCAAATGCAATTAAACCTTAAAATCAGTTTCAAAAAGCACTCGAGGTCACTGGACTGAGAGTAAAGGAAAACACCATGCTTAAATAACTACTATCCTTTTGACAAAAAGCTTAACATGTAAAGAATAGCTTTCACTACATTATAATTTGCATATGGCACCAAAACAACTATGTGTTCGTTTTCAAAATGCGTTTTCTCTAATTAAAAAATATATTAAAAGTGCTATTAGTCGAAACCTACTTTAGATATCAAAATTCACCCACAACGATAAACGTTATCCATGTACAATCACTTAAAACATTTTTTTTTAAACTATAATAATTTGAAACGGCAGATTATTTCGCTAGGCATCATAATAGCTAGGTTTTGGTTGGTATACCGGCCTACCGCAGTTTATCGCTACAGTATCACGCACACAGGTATAATTGATACATGTACCTACTCTCTGTTTCCATCGTTTTGGCGATACAAATATGGAATTTATTCAGATTTATGTTGAATACGGTGAGAATATTGTTTTTTTTTTAAATTTAATTCACCTGACAAAGTATGTACTTATGAGGAACTTCAATGTGATATTCAAGCTTGAATACAGAATTTGTGCGATGAAAAACTTATCAAACAGTATCAGATACATGTATAAGGGAGACATTCCGTGAATCTAAGGCCACGACGGGGATAATTAAACTAAAAACATTCAACGGATAATATCAGAACGAATGAAATTTTCTGAGAAAATTCCATAAAGGAACTGAAAATGACGGATAACAACGAAATTTCCTGCAGCGAAAACGTTAATGAAAAAAAAAACATAGACATAAACGATTATTTTCAGAGGTAAGTAGTGCTAAAGATGACGTGACAGCTGTGCTCAAAATCTCTTTGAGGGAATATCGAAATAGCATTTACAAATTAGGTGATGTGAAAGATGAAATTACTGTAAAAAAGACCCTTCTTACAAGTGCACAGGCACAGTTGCATCACCTCAAACAGAAGTGCAGTAACCCGCCGTAAATATGATCAAGCTAATTTGCAATGTCACAACTGTAACTTACGTACAGGACACGCAGAGCAAAATTGTGATACTGGTCCGTGTAATGGACCGCAGTATAGCAACGATCTCGTTAATAAGTCACATAAATGACAAAATTACTTCAAGCAATCAACTGTGTACAATATTTAACAAATTGCAACGGCTGATAAACAAAACTGGCTTAGTGTAGAGAAAACGGTCTTAATTCAACATATATTAGAGGCATTTACATAATGAATCAATCTTCCGTCTAACAATTGTCCTTAGATGAAAAAGTTTAATCGCAGAAGAAATGTCCTAAAACTTCAAATCAAATACGTAAGAAGAAAAAACTTAATGTTACACAACAGTTACAATTTATGTACATTCCTATAAGTCCATCCATGGGAAAAAGTTATTTTCAGTGCGATTGTACCCGAAGTATTATGTCGGGGAACATCGAACTCATATTAAAAAATAGTTTGAAGATCCAATCTACTGGGAATTTTAAACATCTCAATCTAGAAAAATTCCACTTGAGAATCGAAGGTTGTCCGTCTTTCCCAATTTGAAGGATACATTCGGATAATCGCTTTTCCACGACTGGATCATACATTGGCCATTCTGCAAGTCTCTCTATGATTTCCAGATTACATGGGATTCGAACTCGCACTCTAGATATTTTTAACCAGCACATGTCATTTTATTGCATCATAAACCCAATCTAATTACATTCGTCAAGCAGTACGAACACAATATGAAGAGCTTATGTCTTCTGTTTCCGCTCAACAAAAAAGCCCCGTTTCTGAGTTTCAGTGAAAGAAAAATGTATTTCAGGGAAGATTTAACCAAATCATCGAATACATACACTATAATCCACGAAGCAAAAACATTTTTTTTGTATTCTGTACCAGGAGTACAAATATTTAGAATTGTATTCTATAATCAGAATCTACTCAAAAAGTAGACGTTTTCCTATTAAGGTGGTTCGATACAGTTAGACCTAAAACTTCCCCCCTCGTTTAATTTTCTTTAAAATTTGCCCACTTCGTGACATAAAATTAACAGGTATAAAAATTTATATTATCAGAATATTACACTTAATAATATTCAATCTATAAGATGTTCTTTATAAAGAAATTACCGCTCGATTTCGGTCTAATAATATAATTGTGAAAAAAGTCATTTTTTAGGGGGTAGGGGTATAAAAAGGCTATTTACTCAAAAATTCCGCGGTCATTTTTTTTATACTCTGTCATCATAACCCAAGCAACTGTTTTATTATGTGGACAAAAAATAAAGAAAATTAAACGACACAATTTTTTGAAATTAAGTATTTAAGTTGAAATTCAAATGCAAAAATTGGCCCTTTTTAGGCCTCATCTACACGCATTCGCGTGATAAATTCACAATCATTGTATTTTTAAGAGTGGAAACGACATTGAGGTCATTGATAGCCATATATGTTGTTGTTTGTAATATTTCAGTCAATTCTCAAGCTTTGAAAATATGTGTGTAAAATTGTATTTTGAGGAAAACTGAGGGTAAAGTAGGGTTATTGAGAGTACAATATTTCCAAAACCGCACGGTCAAATTTCAAATAAAAGTTTAAATAAACAGTTAATCAACCAATCTTTCAATGAGCAAATTTTAAAGAAAATTAATCGAGGGGAAATTTTTAGGCCTAACTGTATCGAACCACCTTAAATATACATTGATTGTGATTTTTTTACGGAAATACGTATAAATGAGGCCTAAAAAGGCCAAATTTTTCATTTCAATTTCAATTTATTTTTCTTGATTTTTTGTCGATCACAAAAATGTCGATAAAACCGATGTCATCATACACAACTGTATGCCTTTGAATGCTTTTTGAGGAGATATATGCATACCTAATACATTTAGATATATATTTATTATCCGAAGTATGTAAACTGAAACAGATTTTTGGATCCTCAAGATACCGTAAGTAGGCAAATGAACATCTCTTATTCTTGATCCTCAATCTACGTTCAGCTGATTAGATAGGTAACGAATTATATACCTTCATATATACATGTTTAATTTATATATCAAAGATATAATACTGTTGTTGACACTAGCTGACATTTGCTATTTAGTAAGATAATATTTGATCAACTAAATCACAGTACTTCCATAATTTTCTCAAAACAGGAAATGTTATCTAAATACAGTACATGTAGTTATATCTTATCGTTCAACTACATGCCTTGTGTAAATAAAGTATTGTTTTCCGAAGGTGTTGGTGCTTATTGAACATCATGCTCGCTAAACATGATACAATGTACATGTAGACATCTGCATACGTAATATTCAAGAAATATTCTTGTACAAATCGAAAGAAAAGTTGGGATGGGGCGATGGAGTGATGAACATATTTCTGTATCTGTAGCTGGTTGTACTAGAGAATTTCTCGGTAAAATTGGAATATCTTGATTTACAGCGATACCGCTTATTATTTAGCAAAACTTGTAACGGTAAATAGTTTGAATCCCTTTGATCTTCCACACAGCTCTTCGACGATCAGTTTGCAAAACGTTTTTGATTTGCTGACCAATCAGGGACCAGTATCAGTGTGACTGTAAAAGTTGGATTGACTAGTACTTTAGGAAGTAGGCCGGGCCACTGTTCGTCGCTATTTTTTTTTAAAATTAATAGTTTGTACCAAAGATACACATAATTGCACGATATGGAAAAATGATTTGTTTATCTCTTCTTTTTGCCTACATGTGACTTACAATTAAATCTAGATGAAAATGTGTGTTACAAACTGAAATCTGTATTATCAAATAGGAACAATATACATTATACATGTGTATAACATTTGCTTAGGCAATCTTAAAGTAGGACTTTCTGAAGCTTTGCATGTCATATCATTGACAGACATGCAACATTACTATCGAAATATTACATACCGGGGTGTTTGAATGTTTAACGTGTTAAAAACTGTTAGAGAATGTTACATTCCAACATAATTTGAATATTCGAAGAGTTCCACATTTACAAATTTTCAGATCATATACAGTAGCAAAACCTTGGTTGAACTGGTTTTGATAAACTTTCATAAATCATTTTCACTTTGGTGTTACAGTGCTGTATCATTGTTTAAACTTCTTAGGCCAATTTTCAATGTTATTAAAATTGATACATGTATATGGTAATAAAACATTATTGTCCTATTTTATGTTACACATTAAAAAACTTGGTTATAAACTGGACGCTGCGTTTAGCGAATATGAACATTTAAATAGTAACTAAGCAATTGCAAAGTTAATTGATAAAGAAATATACAATTTTACCAGCAAGCATTGGCCCCCACCTTCTGGCGAAACTTCTAGACAATCACAGTGTTACACTCACGCCGACACTGTTCCCTGATTGGTTGGCCAATCAGAAACGTTTTGCAAACTGATCGTCGCCGAGCTGTGTGGGACATCAAAGGGATCCAAACTATTTACCGTTACAAGTTTATGGTAAATAATAAGCGGTATCGCTGTAATAGTTCTTCCTTAAAACACATACATGTATATTAATTTACAAGTGTCAAATATTCACAGTTTAACGGAGATGAACAGAAAATGTTTAAAGCAATTTAATAACTTGATTGTTATGAACTTTCATCTATTCAGTACAAGAACGTATCAACATATATCAATCCATTTGTATGATTTATGTGTTTCGCAAAAGATACATGTAGCTTTAATGTTAAATTAATCTGGCCAAATTCAAAGATCTGACAACATTTTATGTAAAGCATCCCTTTGCCTAACAACGAAATCAAATAGGAACATGATTCGCTGATAAATGATTTCGTATTAACCACCACATTAATACATCATGCAGATATTCAGTTTACTCATTAAATAACTATCCCGGCGAACTAAAATTTGAATAGTTAGCTATCAGATATTATATGATTAAAAAAAAATATAATTGCATTTTTAAACATTTATATCACGACGCAAAAATACCTTCTTGACCTTTAAAATGATAGTTTGGAAAACAATCTGATATAAATAAACGACGTCGACTACTTAGTTAAACATCCTATCTGAATCCGTATACCATTTCGAAATATTTAAGGTTCATCTTTGAAGGAGATTATTGAGGTGAGTTAGTTGGAAAGGCTAACTTACGAATGTCGGACAACGTGATACAAATTAGCACTGATTGTTATGATTATTACAACGTATCTATTATCAGCACTAAAGAATACGATTACAGGCAGAGACGAAAAACCTCTTGTAGAGTTGCCGTTCTTGTCATTATGAATACGTCGGTCAGAAAAGAAAGATTCAATCACTGGTGTGCCTTTTTATATTTACTGTCAGGCACACGTACTCAGTCCACGCACAGCCGATTGCCTGTTAATATATCAGGACTGTTTTTATCCTAATTGCATTGTGATAAGGGAATTCATCACTAAAATGAATGCAATATTCACCAATACCATTTTTTTCCAATTTAATCGAATCCCCACCAAATACGATGGTGTTTGCTTCTATAACGTAAAATATGTTTTCTTTAACATAATCTTTACATCAATAACAGATACACACACACAGATAAATATAAGCTTTGTCATCGTGCACCAGAAAATGTAACTTTATGTACTATATATACGTTTGGCACTACGCAATGTAATTACGGTGTATATATCTTGTTATCATGTGTATCCGTTTCGTGACCAATGCGCAATGATATGTATGTTTAGGTGACACATTTAAACTGTCGTATTGAAAACATGTTTGACTATTTTCTTTGTTGATACACCTTATCTCAGTGTACCAGAAATAAACTAAAAAAGTTTGTGTTGGTATATGTCAAATAACCATTGGTTGTTCCATATGTTAAGTTTCAATTTCACAAGGTGTGTACACTGCCTTCTGAATTAGCCAATGGCCAGACAGCAAAAGTTACTTTGATATGATAGTGAGTATCAATAGTGCTATGTAATATTTCGAAGACATCTCATACGCTATTAGCCCCAGTATGTAATGATATTGTGTGATTATTTGTATGATAGATGTGATATTATCATTAGAATGATAGAATATTTATGAGTGCCTTTCAGAGATCATGTTAATCTATACAGCATGTGGCTTATCGTGGTGTTAGTTAAAGATGCTCCACCGACGACAGAGCATAAATGATATTCATCATTTGAACAAGAATTGGTGTTTAATCATGTCTAGGTAACACAAAATATTATATAAAATAATTTATTTTAGCTTTGGTGCATGCGTGAACAGTACTTCATTCCATATAGGATATAGTGCCACGATTTTTTTTCGGGATGCAATTGATTATTTTTTCAAATTTCATTTTGAAGTAAAATTAGAAGCTAAAACATTTCAAAGGTGGTAATGGTGTAAAGTAAGTAACTTTTGTAACTTAAGAAACATACTAAATAGTTTGCTTCTGTTTTTGATAGTGAAAAATACCATTTGGTGGAGCATCTTTAAATGTATGACGGTTATATACGATTACAAAATTATTGATGTTTAATGTTTGTGTATTACCATATCACCGTGGAGAACCAAAACGGTTTTTTCACGGCCACGAGTGACGGCCCCTTGCTTTTCCTGGAGTAGCGACCGTTTCCGGTGGCACGCGAAGCGAGAGTTTGATAACAAGAAAAGAGATTATAGATTTACAGATGTCAACACAGGTGTAAATATAGCAAGTTTCTCCAATGTATTGATTACTCATAATTCGAATTCCATTCATTTTTAGATAGGATATGTGTAGAATGTCTGGGCTAACGACCTTTAGATGTAGAGGTGTGAGCCGGAGGCTCCGTGTTTACGTTCTACGCTGCATTGCAGTGTGTTTACGACGGTTTAAGGCACTGTTAGAGATTATCTACATAATCAGATGCGTTAGCTTTCTTATAAAATCACACCCTTCCTTCAATATCCCTTAAAATGTTTTACTTTTAAAACCTTTAATCAACAAGTTTTATTTTAAAAGACCCCATTAAAATGAGTATCAATGGTATTGTTGATAATAATATTTTTTTATCTAGTTAACAATCCAACAAAAGCATATTTGGCTGTTGCAAGGATATAATTATGCAATTTTCATGTTGTCATTTTTTCCCTGTGTTGATTTCAACTTATGTTTGGGCAATCTGTGCTGTCCTTATAACGTTCTTGCCATACAGTAACTTTCTAGTATCTCAAGATAACCATGTAAGTGTATTTTTGGCTACAAAGTTAACAAATTATGTAAATATCCCTATTTTTCTGATTTTTTGGGGGTCAAGAAAAACACTTTCCCAATTTTTTATTTGTGACGACTTTTTTCCTTGTATAAAACAAAGTCAGATATGTATGAAAAACAAAGAAAAAATTTGGTTGCAATTATTTTGGGGTAACACTGGACTATATAATGAAGAAGTGTCTGTATGTAGCTACACGTTACCTTCAGTTCAAGATTTAATTTAATGATTGAAGAATATATATAAAATATAATAAATACAATGTACCTGTATGTATTCAATTTGTAGGCCCTCTCCACTCTTTCTCCCAGGTAAGAACCACAGGGGTCCATTATAGCATTCAATTCAATTGATAGCATGCTGTGACAGCATCTGTACCTGTACTGGGACCCAACCAGTAGTCATGATTGTATGCATAATCTACTTTGCATTCGGATTTCCGAATGTCTGGAGCTGTTTACGAATACTTCATGATGTTGTTGTTTTGTTTATGTGGAAATAATGTGTTTCATGAGATGCAAACAATTATTTTTTTCTTAAATCACGACAACTATTCTTTCACGACTACTGGTAGGGTCCCAATACCAATATCACCAAACTGATACTAATTCTGCCCTTTAGCCATGAATATTTTTACCTTGTTATTTTTTATTGTTAATTATTGTTGAAGTTTACAAAAGAAAACTATCAACCAATATTTGAAGACGTTTATCAAATATGTCAACATTGTAAAGACTGTCTCGACATATCACCACAAGCCTCTGGGTCGTGAATTCGAATCCCATGTGGGCTAGTTGTCAGGTATTGACCACTGGTAGGTGGCTTATCTCCGGTTACCACGGCTTTCTTACACCAACAAACCTGGCATGTCCTTACATGACTCTAGCTGTTAATAAGATGTTAAACTAATAGAACACAATTGTAAAGACTAAAATTAATTAATTAATGATGTACCAAATATTTGCTTTAAGAAATGTATTAAAGCTAATTGATGGAATCAGACTGGTGGTAAAACTTTATGAACAAAACGAAAAGTTTGAAAATACGACTTTATGATTCATTTATCTATTTTCTTAATGATTTTTTAAGTTACTCTTGTTAATGATTCATTTCACAGGTAGAGGCCCCAATATAAGAACAGTACATTTTTTGTACATGTAGGCAGCTTCTTAAAAGAAATGAATTCTCAACACTCTTGCTGGTTTTGTCCTGAACGATAGTATTTTATCAAATGGAATCTAGATTCTAGACAGACTACATGTAGCTATGTACCAGGCATCCACAGGTGAGAAACACAGGTAGCCTTGAGTACTGTCCATTAATTGTATGGGGGTTTTGGTATCAATCTGTCAATCACCTATGTGGGTGTGTAGTACACTACTAGTTTACCTGAAGTAGTGCACTTATATATTTAAACCTAGTACACTCTTGGTTTAAAGGTTAGCTTACACTCAACTGTACTCTTGATTGTTTTGCTTAAAACAGATGCGCCAATGAGTAGT
This sequence comes from Argopecten irradians, assembly GCF_041381155.1. Lineage (NCBI taxonomy): Eukaryota > Metazoa > Mollusca > Bivalvia > Pectinida > Pectinidae > Argopecten > Argopecten irradians. Next base: position 28,205,296 of record NC_091146.1, read on the forward strand.
AGTGGGTACCAACAAGAAATCTGCTAAAGCCCTTTGTTCACAAAATGATGGCCCCTCACAAACTGACCACAAGAATGATAGAGAGGATCTGGTGTGAAAGGGGAGTTACATTGTGTCTTCATGGATTCTGGTGTGGATGAGTTATCACCTCCTGCATGGTCCAATGTTGATGTTCGACAAGTTCTGGATCTTTTGGAGCTAGGAGGGAATTATCTATTGCATCCTTGCTAATTACAAGTGGATACAAATAGGGTAGTACAATTTATATTTATGAGTACGTACCCAATAATTATACAATTTGGTTTTTATATTACAAATTTATATAGCGTGTTACTGCTTGTTAGGTCAATATTGAATTATTGACATTGTAGTAAAGAGTAGCGATCGATATTCTGTGACCCATGCAAGCTCAGCGATAGAGCATTGAGGGCTTGTGATATATGATGGTCTCTGCTTTGAAATCTCGGTTCTGGCCGCGAAACATTTCTCCTCTCCTTTTATATATTGTACAATTAACAATCATATTTTCCTGATAAGCAGTAACAAGATTATACATAATAATAGTGACAAAGTCACAAGTGCAATATAACTCTGAGAATTACTCAGAAAAACTAGAATAAGATTACATTGCCATTTCTGTTTGAAATTTATTGGATAGAATTTCGATGTCGGATGATTGCCGAATTAATCTTTTCTTTATTGACATGACAGGCTGATTGCTAAATCAGAGACAGGATTTCCGTGGGAAGGAAGAGCGTTATATGGAGAGGTTGAAGAATGTGGATCGTATAGAGGGAAAACTTGTAGGTATATATATTTAACGGACATCCAAAAAGCCAATTTTGTGGAATTCCTAGTCGTGGAAAACGATTTTAAGTTACGTGTTTCAGCCAAACAAATATAAAGGTACAGTAATATATCAAAATTGACTTTTGAGTTTATTCATTCTAAATTTAATATAAACAGACGAATGTTCTCAAGTGACCTATTATAATCAATTATGTGTGTTTGTTGCCCTGTGTTGTTGCCCTGGTGAATTTAAAACTATCTGGTCCCCGCTGTCCCCTAGAGGCCTGAGGGGTGGGACAAAAAAGTGGGTCGAAAAGGCTAAAACTTCAAAATTCATCTTCTGAAATTCCAGAAATGGTAAAATCAAATATTCTTCATAGATAGAAAGGTCTTAAGGTCCTTTACAAAAATTATGAATTTCTTGGCCCTGGTATCTCAGATTTTCCCCTGGGTAGGAGGTCAAATTTATTATAGTTTACATTGAAAAAAACATTTTTATGAGCATTTTTTGCTAAATTTTCGTAGGAAATGGGTCACATTTGGTTATAATTATAGCACTGAGATATGGCAAATTAGAATATCCATATCGGTTCTCGTTGACACCCAGGGACCAGTGGGATGGGCCAAACCCGGTCAAAAATGACTAAAATTCCAAAAAAATCTTCGTTTGAATTCAAAGATTTGTTGGAACTAAATACTCTTCATAGATTAAAAAGTCAAATTTATGACTGATTTAAAGGGCCTGATGGACCAATATATGGTGTTTATATGTCTATGTTTCATTCTGTGACAGCTAAGGCCCATGGGCCTCTTGGTTATATTTCTAATTGTTTAATTTTAACTGATCAATATATGTATTATATTATTACTAACAAGAGGATCGTGGAATAGGTTAGCCTCATGCTTAACTATTTTATATTATTATATTTTGGACAGCACTGAGCAAATCTGAGTAACATGCCATCCCTGTACAGGCCACTATGAAAGGACTTATATTTCCACCATGGGTGATAAAATATGACTATCTACAGAAATACAGATGTTTAAATTTCATGTTGTATGGTGTGAAGTCACTGTAACTTTGGAATGCGCTTGCCTTCTGTCTTCTACACAGCTTTATCTTAGGAAATGATTGTCCGTTTCAAAGCCTTTCTCATCAGCAGTGTATATGCATGTATCCAGGCTTAGTTTAAGACCTTGGAATGGATTCATTAACTTTTCAATTTGAACATTTGGTGGATGAGGGCCAACATCAGGATTAAATATTTACCAATACAATACTTAAAATGAGATGAAAGTACAATGTCAAAGTTCACCATTTACACATTTCTTGGTGTAAAGTTTGGGTTTCTTTAAAGAAAATGATTAGTTAATGATCGCCATTGGGTTTATTTGTTTATTTTCTCAATTTGTCTTAAAGACACTCATGACTTGAAATCCTTGACAACATTTTGTGGTCGTCTTGCTTCTAGCATATTCCTGTTGACTGACAGGTTTTCTGTTTTAAAGTGTTGTAATGAAATTTGTTTCTCAATAAGTGCTGTGTATATGTTTAAGCAATCTATCTGTGTTTTATTTCTCTAGGTACTTTTGGCTGCTATCAGTAAAACCTGGCACATTATTAATTACCTTGGCTGTTCATGGTGTAAAACAAAAATAAAACCTTACTGATTGAAATCTGAAGTACCAGTACATGTAAGTTTGATGAAATGAATTTATCACAGCAAAGAAGACTTTATAATCATATCAGAGTGGCCAACTAACTAAGATATTATACTTCCAATTACTTAAGCTTTCCACGCTCTGGGCACATGCTCTTGTATTTAGAAAGCACTACAGATTTACTCGCACTGCTAAACACCGGTATACTTTTTAAATGCAAGTACACCTGCTTTAAAATTTTATAAAATTAAATAAATAAAATTACAAATGTAAGTCCCTGTGCATTAGAAATGAAAGTGCACATCAATTTAATTAAAATTAGATTTGTAATTCCGCTCCACTAAAATACGCTCCAATACATCAGCGTAGTACTGGAGCATAGCTAGGTTTCGGTCTATCAGAGTGTAGTTCAAAGATCTGGTTTTAATCACATTGGAAAGTTCCCTGTGCTTTAATACTTAACTATAACACAAAAAAAATACTTCCAAGTGCCTGTTCTTTACCTTTAGTATTTATATATAAGCTTACAATAACAGAAGTGTCATTCTATGATATAGATCTATTCAGAATATTGTTGGGTACAATTATTGGTCAACCCTCACAAGTTTTTCCTATTCCTATTCAAACGCCGTGAGCATCCGACGCCGGCGAAATGTGCACGCCGTGAAATGCCGTTGCCTGTTCTCACTGACGAATAATCGCCATGTTAACGTTGTTGACGCAGTATATTGGGAAAAGTGAAAGGCAAGTGTGATTTTATAAGACAGCTATCGCATCTGATTAGTAACTAATGTCTTACAGTGCCTAAAACCGTTATTAACACACTATGCAATGCAGCGAAAACGTAAACACAGACTCCGGTTCGCACCCCTACATCTAAAGTTCGTTAGCCCAGACACTCTATACACATATCCTATCTAAACATGAATGAAATTCGAAAATATGAGTAACCAATACACTGCAGAAAATTGCTATATTTACACTTATTTGTATGGACAGCGGAAAACATCGACATCTCTGTCGTTGTGAATAACGCACCGGGAACCGTCGCTACGCCAGAAAAAGCAAGGGGCCGTCACTCGTGGCCGTGAAAACCCGTTTGGTTCCCCACGGTGCATATAAACAACGATCGTAACCGTTAGCCCTGGGTGGGGTCTGTCGTGTCAAATTATATCTAACTGGTCAAGAGTAATCATGAATAAGACGGGATCTGCTGTGTCCCGTCTTATCTGAATGGTTAAGAGTAACTTGAACAACAACTGTAAATAACTGCGATGTGTATGTATTATTCAATATGATTTTTTTTTCAAAATGAACGTTTTTTATAATAAGCATAACAACAAAATACACATCTGTCGTCTCACAGGAGGAAACTTATTCGTCGTTCGCACTTTCAATCACACATATACTTTACGTTCATAAATGATAATATGTAACCTTAAATGTAAGGGAGATAAATAAACTAACCGGAAGTTTATAGTTTCACGTGGGCGTCTACACCCATACGTGGCCGATAGTACACGTTGAAATATTAGCAGTGTTTGGATGGTCACACGTGCTTAGTCTCTTTACACCACAGCTTTTTCGGGTAAAGTACACATTTTTTTACATTTTTTAAATAGCTGTTGCTGAATCCATACTATCACAATGGACCTTGGAAGTACGTTGTGCATTGCCGTGTAAACTTTTACAATGCAAATGTGTGAACGACGAACTCATTTCAGTTTCAGTGTCGGTCTCAAGACTAACAGAAATTCGGCCTAACATATACAATTACCAACACTATAATAGGATCATAAAATATACCGGATGCAACCAGGACTTCCAGGTCTCATGCGTATAAACATTATGAATTCAAGTTATTTCCATGCTTTAAAACAATTTTCTTCTGATTATCTACATTGATAAACGATGATAACTGTGCACATTATATGGTAAGATCTTAGATAACAAAAATTAATGTCAAACTACGTAAATAATTAAAGATAAATAACATTATTATACTTTCTAAATAATCATTGAGAGATGTATATGGCCAAGCTATTAATTGAAGTACGTTTTTGTGTACTTCTGTTTATACCTGTGTACATACATTAAGTATCATGCACCAATATTATGTACCTAGTACTTTACAATTGTTATGTACTAGGCCTTTAGCAAAAAGAAGAATGTATTTTGTATATTCTGTATGCTGATTTGTTGTTATTATTACTTTTCAGTGTCCAAAGAGGAATATTATACATTGTGGATTTTTTAAAAGTGATTGTTTGAAATTTTCTATGGACCCGAAGAAAGAAGAGTAAAAAGAATTGAAAAACAAAAACAAAGTTGCTGAACACTTCAGAAGATAGATTTCCCTAGAGGACATGGTCATCCTTTTTTAAAACTGTGTATCATTTTTTTAAATATTTGTTTTTATTATTATTTATAAATTAGTGATTAAATAATTTATTTGTTTTTACAATTATTGTTGAAGGTGTTTGAGAAATCTGGTATAAAATGTTACATCTGCCATAAAAATATTATAAATATCCAGACTCTTTTGTCTTTTTCACTGACATAAAAAGATTTATATATTGTGTATCCTGCTAATGAGCATACAGATTAATTGTTTTTTTTTTTTTTTTTTTTTTTTTTTTGTTTCCCGGTTTGTATCCAATAACCAAATATTTTAATTTTCTAATATTACAATTATTCCTAATTTATGCATATTCATTGTAAGAGTATTCCGAAATGTTTCTACATGGTGCGCACTCGATGAAAAATGTAAGTTATCATCAATCGTATTACAATATGGATACAAGTCTGAATTTTCTATCCTCCATCTCTTCAGATTTTTTCTAGTTGGAATAATATTATGAATCAAATTTCAATTTAAAGATTTCCAATGCATTATCATGCACGTTTTTGAAGTTGAACTAAATATTTTCATGGTGATATTTATCCCCAGCATGGAATTGATTTCTCCACTTTTCTATTAGACTTGGATTTTCTTTTTTTAAATTTAATTAAGGTTTTATCATATATCAATTTATTGGTATATTACCCATTTAACATTTCAATTATATCATTCTTTATTTAATTTCCACTGTTTCTAGTTCCCAATTTCTCAATCCTTGATTTTAGTATAGACTTTTTTTTTATTTTCATGAGTTCAGCAATCCAATTAGCTTTACTTATTAATTTTGAATAAATGGTAGAATCATTTACTTTTCCAGCTTCATAAATAAGTCTTGTATTGTTAATATACCACTGTCTATCCAATGTTTAAATATAATATATTTACCCCCGCATGTGATGTTGAAATTACCCCATATTATGTCATTTTTGAATACTTGTAAGTACTTGTATATTATTTGTATTTATATTCTGAAAATTTTTAACCGCGAGTCAAGAATATTTTTGAAAAAGAATGGAACTTCTTCTGTGTTTTGTATTATTCTTAGATATTGTATTCGCATTCTGAAGAGTAATAATTTCTTTCCAAATTTGTCAAAATGGAATTTTTGGTATAACTGTCCAGTTTGAAGATTGACTTGTTGTATCAAAAAGCCTTTTTACCCATGTTATTCTTAACATTTCAATTTGTGTTTAAATATCGCTTATTTTCAAACCTCCTTCATCTAATTCATTTATCATTACTTTTCTTTTTATTTTATCAGGTTTATCATCCCATAGATATCCGTAAATCATTTTTTTTCTAAAGCCTTAACCTGTAAAGTTGTTACATGTTGTACTGTTGCTAGAAATGCTATTTTCGGTATTATCAATGCGTTTATTACAGTATGTTTTTCCAATTAATGTAATTTTTCTTTTTTCCTATGTTTTTATCAGGTAATTAATAGTGTTAATGGGTTTTTCCCAGGTTTTAATCTGTTCCACTTCTCTTTTTTGATACCAAATATCACGCCAAGATAACTTTATATTATCTCGTGACATCTTTATCGCATATACATCTTTTTTATTTTGTTTTTGCCTAGCCTAACCTTCAGATCTTTCTTATATATAGCATTTATCTTAAGTCCAGAATGCATACCAATGCATTCAATTTCTTTTATTGCATTTTTTATATCATTTGATTTTGAAAACAGTGTTGTATCATCTGCCAATTGTGAAATTTTCATTGTATTTTTCCTTTCATTGTACCTCCTTTAATGCTGTTGCTACTTCTCATTTTAATTGCCATTATTTCAACTGATATTACAAAAATCAAACAACTTAATGGACAACCTTGTTTTAATCCTCGAGATATTTTGTATGAATCTGATATGAAGTTGTTGTTTGAGAATACACCCATACATATCGTAATACAGTGTGCGAACCCAGAATATAAAAGATTCTCAAAAACCAAAATATTTTAGCGCGTTAAGCATAAAATACCCATAGGATTGTATCAAAAGCTTTTTTTTTTAAATTAAAAAATATGACTGCACTATCTGTTTCAAAATTTTCTGCATTATCTATTATATCTTGTATTTGCCTTATATTAAAGCCAATAAATCTGTTTTTGATGTATCCATTTTTGATCAGAGTGTATAATGCTATGGCATTTTTTTTTCATCTTTGAGCTTAGCCATACTGCGATCTTATAATTTATATTAAGTTAAGTGATTGGCCTCCAATTTTGTAAAGAAGTTTCATCGCCTTTTTCGTAAATTGAAGAGAGTAGGCCTATTTTTCTTCACGATATGCTTCATTTAATGCATAAATTATTTATATCTCCTATATAAACTCCAAAAGTGCACATAGAATTTGAATTATTCAACCGATATTTAGGCCTATTTAAGGTACGGTTATTACCATGTTAGGCCAGTCGACTCCTATAATACAATACACGAGAACAGTTACCAGTCTTCGTTTGAGTTCTACATCTACACTTCTACATCTTCACACACCACAAAGAATCAACGACGTACAACCTACGAACCTACGCAAAGACATAAAAACATGGCATGGATGTGACAGAATACTAGAATACACGTGTTATAACTCAACGTTTAATCGATACATAAACCTTACCACTGATTCTGAAGTAATTGTTTTAGAAATATAATGAACACGTTTGAATATATCGTACCTTATTTGGATCTGCTCCGTGTTTCAGTAACACATTAACGATGTCTACCTTATCCCACAACACAAGGCACTGCGAATTATAATATGTGATAACGAGAACAGTTAACAAGTTCTACATCTACACTACATCTTCTCACACCACAAAGAATATACTTACACCCTATAATACATGGCATGGATGTGAAAGAAACTAGGAATACACGGTGTTATAACTCACCGTGATCGATACATAACCTTACCACTGATTCTGAAGTAATTGTTTAGAAATAAAATTAACACGTTTTGAATATATCGTACATTATTTGGATCTATGCTACATGTGTTCCAAGTAACACTTTAACCGTGTATACTTTATCCACAACACTGCACTATTCGAAGACCTGGAATTATAATAATGTTGATAACACGAGAACGTTACGTCTTTCGTTGAGTTTACATCTACTCTTATACATCTTCACACACCACAAAGAATCAACGACGTACGCCTACGAACTACACAAAGACATACAACAACGGCATGAGCATAGATGTGACAGAATAATAGCATACACCTGTTTACACAAATACCGTTTTATCGATACATAACCCTTACCCACTGATTCTGAAGTAATCGTATAGAAATAAAATTGAAACACGTTTGATATATAGTTTCCCCCTTATTTGGATCTGATCCGTGTCCAGTAACACTTTAACGATGTCTACTTTTAATCCACTCAACACTTCATAGAACACGACGCGTTGAGGATTAATAATTAAATTGTGTATAAGGGCTTTATGGTATGTTATTCGTCATTAATTTATTAAGATTTGTTTTATCTAATATCCTCCCCTCCAACTTCATAATAGGTCATACGTTATCTGTATGAACATACACAAATCGGTAATAGTGTTCGAAAAAATTTATACAGTCCCTTATCACAATCACATTACAATCTTGAATCTTTATATTCCCAAGTAGATGTTCAGAATAAAAAAAGTTTCATGGAACCTAAAAGTTGACAGATAAAAATTTTTATTCGTGCCTCCGATGAAGCTTATGAAATGTGTGGTTTGTGAGGCATTAACAGTCAACTCAGCTCTACCATCTGAGGAAAAACGATTATGTTGATATTCAATAAGATCAGGGTAAATCAAATGCATATTCAGGAACAATGGGATTGTAAATAGACTATGAGGATGAAGATGGCATGTTGTAGATCGCTCAATAACATTAAGAGAAGCTTAAAGCAGCAGTCAAGAAGTATGCAAAAATGGTTAAAGTGCCGGAAGAGCCCACGACGGCATAGTAATCGAACATATCCGTTATGGCGACAAAAAGCCTACTAGAAGCGTATTGTTTATGTTGTTTAAACCAAATACTAATCAAAGAAGGAATATCCCGATCCATTTTAAAAAAAGGCATAGGTTATAATACTACTACAAAGGCGGGAAATCAAAGATTAAAACCTGAACAAAAACAACTACAGAGTACATAACATATAACATCGGTTTCTACAGAAAGTTATTTGAAAAAAATCTTTTACCAACGCATATCATCTCGTAGGATGCCGAAATTCAGTTTCCAAATAAATTTGCAACAATGTGATTCAGACAGGAGTGTAGGCCTGTATTAAGGACCGCATTACACGTTTAAAGGAATCAATCAGTTCATTACATCGAAAAAATGGGTCCAACCGTATATCGCAAGCTTTCCAGGACAAATTGCCAAAGCATTTTAATAGTGAATGATATTTACGGTCTTCTACACCAATGTGTTATAACTATAGTTTTCAAATGGAAAATTCTCGGTGGAAACTTAAAACAACTCAATTCAAAAATGTAATCATCACTCGTAAATTATTTTGAATATAAACCAGAGTCGAACCCTATCCTGTCAAGCAAGGTGTCGGACAAGTGGGTGGGAGAAACATTGTCAGCCTGGATGTTTCTCGAATATGATAAATGTGATCTTGCGCGTGACCGGTTGATTACTGCAAAAGGTTAGGCCTTAAATAATCAGACCACTAACACGTTCCTTGTATTTAGTTAGAGGACTACCACTCACGTATTGGTTCTCACGACTCTCCGGCCGGCAGTGTTAGTATTTAGCAAAGCTACAAGCTCAACTTAATATCGTATAGTGCCTATTTGGCTAAAACCTGGAGGCTAAAACTATAACTCTTGCAAAATCTTCACTTGATTGCAATTTTCTCACAAGGAAACGAAACTGCCAGGTTATCCCCACAGCCAGTGTGCTCGATTTGGAGTAGGCGCAAATACATAGAGTGGACTTAATCGAAAGTTTACGCGAGAAATTACCTTTTGTTCCTGACCTATAAAGCTGACGTTGGCATATGTTAAACGCGTTTGAACTAAAGGTAGGACGGAACATCAACAATTTAATAAGTAGTAGGTATTTATCGCTGGGCGGGGTTTATAACCCTCTAAAAAGTGCAAAACTCATTAAGGCAGATTATTCATAACCAGGTATATCTCTATGTATGTGAACTTTGGGCGAATTACTACGCAGAAATCAATTAATGCATTAATTTTATATGCTAGTAAGAGTATAGGGAAAGTATTTTAAAAACCCAACTGCAATTGAAAAAAGAATATATACAAAACATATTTATGGTTATTTTTAACTGAAAAAGTGAAAACCAACTTTGAAAACTTTTTGCTTCTTTGAAAAATACCAGAATTGATCTTAGCTTTAACAAAGTTCAGCAGCTAACGGTGCGATTTTTGATTTGTTTTAAACAGCGACAGAGTTACGAGTTAAGTGAATGTTCATAGTAATTGAGTTTGATATATCTGAGTTTTACTGCATGCATATTAAATAAAAAGTAAAGCATAATACAAAATTAGAATTCCTACATAAAATGTGTCTATGACGTTTTCATGGAAATATCTCGTGCTGGTTTTAGATTTGTGCTCCGGAAACGATTCTTACAAAAAACCTGCCATTTTCAGCAATGCTTCCATGGTTACAGAAAAAAAGTACAAAAAGTGAAAACCTTAAAATAGCAAAAGGCACTACTAGACCATAAGACCAATGTGCCTATGGAGTTCCGTGCATATATCTCAACCGGTTTTCCAGTTATGCTGCGGAAACGAACCTGGTACAAAAATATGATATTTTCAGCAATGTTTCCATGGTTACGAAAAATGCAAAAAATGAAAACCTAAAAATAGCAAAAGGCACTACTAGACCAAAAGACCAATGTGTGTATGAAGTTTCGTGGAAATATCTCTACTGGTTTTAGAGTTCTACACCGGAAACCATTCGTACGGACAGACAGACGGACGGACGGAACCCATTTTTCTTTCATACCTACGGGTGTAATACTGGCTGGTCTAGGGCAATACACTCATGTCGCCTAAGGCTGTATTGCATGGCTACTCATGCAATAAAGCCTCATGACGTCACGGCGTCAACAAAATCTCTAATTCCTCGGTAAAATTTTTAACCTTTTTTTCACGAATATGACTGGTTTTTTATTATGAAAGATGCAAACAACGGAATTTGTTATGAAAATATCACGTAAATTTTCATGTATGGAAAATTGACTTCCAGTCGTCGATTTTCTCCGAATTTATTTCGAAATGGCGGGATATTATAGCTGTAAAATTGCAATAAAACATCGAGGTATGAAAGAAAAATACTCTTTCATAAGTGGATATGAAGGATAGGGATATTCTACCCTCGGGATCACAAAATGTAGCAAAAACCCTCGGCAAGCCTCGGGTTTTACTACATATTTGTGACCTCGGGTAGAATATCCCTATCCTTCATATCCACATATGAAAGAGTCTTATAGTATATCCCCCGCCAACTTCGTTTGTTTGTTTGTTTGTTTGATTAATTAACGTCCTATTAACAGCTATGGTCATGTAAGGACGGCCTCCCATGTATGCGGTGTGTTGCGTGTATGTTGTGCGAGGTGCATGTTTTGGGAGACTGCGGTATATTCATGTTGTGTCTTCTTGTATAGTGGAACTGTTGCCCTTTTTTATAGTGCTATATCACTGAAGCAATGCCGCCGAAGACACAAAGCAACACACCCCACCCACCGGTCACATTATACTGACAACGGGCGAACCAGTCGTCCCACTCCCTGTAGTCTGAGCGCTAAGCAGGAGCAGAAACTAACATTTTTAAAGACTTTGGTGTGTCTCGGCCAGGGGACAGAACCCAGAGCCTTCCCGGGGGATAACAACAGCAACAACTGCCACAACAGCAACAGCAACAACTGTCTCAGCAGGCGGGTTTAGCAATAACTGCCACAGGCGTCCCAGCAGCTGGAGGATTTTGTTTTTTACTAATACATGTATTTTTGAGAATTGTAGAATTTGATGACATGTTTTGTATTGAGAGATTGCTACACCTCCTAACAGAGTTTCAAACAACAATAGATTTATTTAACACAATACAATATATTTAATCATAGTATTTATATCCTCGAGGAGTGCATACATAAAAATCACATATAAATATGACATTCTCGTAAAGTTATGGAAAGGTCACTCTATGTTATCATAATGGTATGTGTAGGCTTGTGTTACATATGGTGTTGTTTAAGAAGAATTGTTTGTATGCATGTACCTCTGCATCGCAACGTAAATGTCAGCAAGCATGTGTATTCTGTTAGGTATTTTATCATGTTGAGATTCAGTAAACATAACAAGCATGAGGTCCTGAATAATTCATGGGTTTACCACATGAGAATCATGCTATGGTAGCGTAGAGGTTTTATCACTAGACGGATGTAGTAAACCGGATCGGTACACAATCTTGATGTTATGCATTATAGTGTAGATACTAATAAGCATAGACATGTGCATGCAATTCTGTTTGTGTTTGATTGCGTGTATCCATTTAGTATATAATGTGACAACGGGTGGGATGTGGTGCTTGGTGGTCTTCGGCGCATGCTTCATGATATAGCACTATAAAAAAAGGGCAATAGTTCCACTATATAAGCTTAAATATTTGCAATCATATGTTTTGTTTACATTGATGTAATATTACATTTTTATCTTTAGCCTATACCAGATCTGACTTTCGTTTGTTTTGTTTGATTAATTTTTTAACGAGTCTTATTAACCAGATCTGACGTACAGCCGCAATGAGTCCTTCCGTCGTGTCCGTACGAGAACCATCGTCCCACTCCACTGGTTGCTGTGCGCTAAGCAGGAGCATAAACTACCTTTATGTCGCATTTGCTTTCGAATATTCAAACCAATTCCAGTTTCCATCTATTTTACATGGATCATTTTGGAGATTGACATTTCGCCATTTAACCCTAATTACAAATCGTAAGCCAAAACGATCCCTGGTTCCTTTATATAAAGAATATTGCACATCAAATGAAATGAATATGAAAAAAACGTTCTTCAGTTTTAATTTAGTCACTGACAGGATGGAAAATTAATGTAATTTATTCTATGTAGGGCCTAAAGATTTTGAAATATTAAAAACAAGAATTACACGTAATTATAAGTAACGCCCGTACCGCATTGTTGATTTATTACCTAACTATAATGGAATATTTAAAAACATATGAAAGTGAAATAAAATGAAGGAAAAGTGAAATACAGCATTATTATGTCCTACGGTGGTACGCTATAGACGTATCAACATAACTTTTTTTGAGTTATCGCCCTTTGTAAAGCGATAGTGGCGCCGGGAGTAAAGCAACTTCCGGTTTACATAGACAGAACATTGCATGGTAGTTGATGTCAGCTGATCTTTCGCGTAAAACACTTAAATTACAAAATGTTAGAGGTACATGTATGTTGCGTTTGAATCTCGAACTGCTGGTTAAACCACGTGAAAGGAAATAGTTAACTGTCACGTCATATTCACTACAAAAACTACCGACTCAAAGTCACCGGTAACGTGATAATGGCGGTATTACACTATGTAACTTTCGCGTAGATACATTACTGTTGACGGTGATTTGACAGCTGTATTAGATGTACAAATGTAACGTCTACATATCATGTTTGTTTGTAAGCATCTGTGATTTCATTCTAACACTTAAAAGTAGCCGTTTTCAGTGAAATAGATTAATAAATAGTGTCTTTGACCATAGCACACGAACATATACACGATTTGTATACATCCTACAGTATCAACATAAAAATACCCCTCTATGCTATAAAATACCATGCTTATACTAATTATTATTAACAAAACTTACGTGTTTGAACTTAATAAAGTATTTAATTTCACCGTTACAACATTTTGTTAATTTGTGTTATGTACTTTGTATGTATGTAAACATTTCCCACTATCATAACCATATTGGAACAGACTACAAATATGAACCTGTAGACTGAATTTGTCTTCTAATAAACCATCTGAAAACATGCTTGATGTAAATATTTAATCTTTAATCTATGTTCCTATAGAGTATTTAATGAAATGAATGTTGTTACTACATGTATGCAGTGGAACTTGGTTGATACGAACTCGGATAATTCGACAACCCGGCTTAATACGAAGTACTTTGCCGGTCCCGGCCGAATTCCCTCTTTATCTTTGTTTAAGGAACTCGGATAATTCGAATTCGGAAAACTCGAAGAACTCGGATAATACGAAGTAAATTTTGGGTCCGAATTACAAAAATCATACATAAAATGTTCTTATAACTCGAAATGAGATTTTTTTGGACAACGAGCTCGCCGAAAATGCTGATTTTTTCCTCAAAAATCTGCTGTAGAAAAGCATTTCAAAATATATATCTCGGTTTTATTGTTATAATTTTGCAACTACAATCGGCGATTTTTACATCTCTCTTGTTCACATCATTTTACGACATGGAACTGGTCTGTATATAACAAGAGGCCCAGAGGGCCTGTATCGCTCACCTGGTTTGTAATGCCAAGTAATATTCTGGATACAGGTTCATTGTTTATTTTCTGAAGAAATTTGAATATTTACCTCTAATTCCCCTATTGGGCCCCACCATTCCTGCCCCCTGGGGGTCAGAGCCAAAATTTATACAAGCTCTGTTCCCCTTCCCCCAAGGATGTTTGTGGCCAAATTTGGTTATAATCCATGCAGAACTCTATGACTAGTAGCGATTTATAGGATTTACCTTTATTTCCCCTATTGGGCCCCGCCCCTCCTGCCCCTGGGGGGTCAGAGCCAAAATTTATACAGGTTCTGTTTCCCTTCCCCAAAGAATGTTTGTGGCTAAATTTGGTTACAATCCATGCAGAACTCTATGACTAGTAGCGATTTATAGGATTTACCTTTATTTCCCCTATTGGGCTCCGCCCCTCCTGCCCCCAGGGGGTCAGAGCCAAAATTTATACAAGTTCTGTTCCCCTTCTCCTAAGAATGTTTGTGGCCAAATTTGGTCACAATCCATGCAGAACTCTAGGACAAGTAGTGATTTATAGGATTTACCTTTATTTCCCCTATTGGGCCCCGCCCCTCCTGCCCCCGGGGGCTCAGAGCCAAAATTTATACAAGTTCTGTTTCCCTTCCCCAAGGATGTTTGTGGCCAAATTTGGTTACAATCCATGCAGAACTCTATGACTAGTAGCGATTTAAAGGATTTACCTTTATTTCCCCTATTGGGCCCCGCCCCTCCTGCCCCCGGGGGCTCAGAGCCAAAATTTATACAAGTTCTGTTCCCCTTCCCCCAAGGATGTTTGTGGCCAAATTTGGTTATAATCCATGCAGAACTCTATGACTAGTAGCGATTTATAGGATTTACCTTTATTTCCCCTATTGGGCCCCGCCCCTCCTGCCCCTGGGGGGTCAGAGCCAAAATTCATACAGGTTCTGTTTCCCTTCCCCAAAGAATGTTTGTGGCTAAATTTGGTTACAATCCATGCAGAACTCTATGACTAGTAGCGATTTATAGGATTTACCTTTATTTCCCCTATTGGGCTCCGCCCCTCCTGCCCCCAGGGGGTCAGAGCCAAAATTTATACAAGTTCTGTTCCCCTTCTCCTAAGAATGTTTGTGGCCAAATTTGGTCACAATCCATGCAGAACTCTAGGACAAGTAGTGATTTATAGGATTTACCTTTATTTCCCCTATTGGGCCCCGCCCCTCCTGCCCCCGGGGGCTCAGAGCCAAAATTTATACAAGTTCTGTTTCCCTTCCCCAAGGATGCTTGTGGCCAAATTTGGTTACAATCCATGCAGAACTCTATGACTAGTAGCGATTTATAGGATTTACCTTTATTTCCCCTATTGGACCCCACCCCTCCTGCCCCCCGGGGCTCAGAGCCAAAATTTATACAAGTTCTGTTCCCCTTCCCCCAAGGATGTTTGTGGCCAAATTTGGTTACAATCCATGCAGAACTCTATGACTAGTAGCGATTCATAGGATTTACCTTTATTTCCTCTATTGGGCCCCCGCCCCTCCTGCCCCCAGGGGGTCAGAGCCAAAATTTATACAAGTTCTGTTCCCCTTCTCCTAAGGATGTGTGTGGCCAAATTTGGTCACAATCCATGCAGAACTCTAGGACAAGTAGCGATTTATAGGATTTACCTTTATTTCCCCTATTGGGCCCCGCCCCTCCTGCCCCCGGCGGCTCAGAGCCAAAATTTATACAAGTTCTGTTCCCCTTCCCCCAAGGATGCTTGTGGCCAAATTTGGTTACAATCCATGCAGAACTCTATGACAAGTAGCGATTTATAGGATTTACCTTTATTTCCCCTATTGGGCCCCGCCCCTCCTGCCCCCAGGGGCTCAGAGCCAAAATTTATACAAGTTCTGTTCCCCTTCCCCCAAGGATGTTTGTGGCCAAATTTGGTCACAATCCATGCAGAACTCTATGACTAGTAGCGATTTAAAGGAAATGTTGACGGACGGACAGACGGACGGACGGACGGACGGACGGACGACGGACGCCGCGCCATGGCATAAGCTCACCGGCCCTTCGGGCCAGGTGAGCTAACAAGTAAAGAGATCGTCATTAGACATGAGAACTCGCTTAATTCGAACACTCGGATAACTCGAAGTTTTATCTCGGTCCCTTCGAGTTCGTATTAACCGAGTTCCACTGTACATCAAAACATGTACAAATGTAGATGTATACAACATTCAAAAGTGTATGTTTTTGTTTTTACAACAATAACATATATATACAGGTATCAATTTAGCTATGATTTAAAACCGTTTATGGGTAGTTCCCCTCAAGGATTGAATTCCCTTCCAAACTTTAAAAAAATACCATTTGAAGCTAAAACTGAACACTTTTTGGGACAAAATTCCACCTTTGTCTTATTTTTCATCAAATTTTAAGACTTTGGTTGTAAATGTCTTCATGCTTATTATACATCTACTATATATATCTATGATGATGGAGCTTTAAAATCTGTTTACTGAATCTTGCAATGACATTCTAGGTGTTATAATACTTCAAAATTATTTTTTCTACCAAAATGAGAATGGTCAAATATCCGATAATGCCGCTATTATAAACTTCTCGCAATTTCGAAAAGGACCATAGTTTTCCCCAAAACCTAGATTTGATCCCTGGTATATATAATATATAATGCATATTTGGTTATTACAATGTACATGTATGTTCACTTCTAAGACTTTGGGTTATACTAGTCCTAAGACAATGTCACAGCCATCTGAGACCAATAAAATCTTCAAACCAAGGACTTGGACACTTATAAACTACCTGAAAAATAACTAACCATTTCTGGAAGCAATGGGAGGGAAAATGTCACTGATTAGAAAAAGATCATAGGTTATGTCTGAAAGTGTCCATAAAAGAATCATTTTCTCATAAATTTCTAATGTATTTTCCATCTGTATTCCAAATCAAATAACAAACAATTATGTCGTCAAATTCTCATGCAATCATCATTACCGGTATTTATGATGTTCGTTACATAATACACATAGTATAATTTTTTTTTTGCAGTTTTCCTATGTGACACTGTCATGGCCATATCCCTTATTAAAGGGACAATGCAGTGAGGCTAGATACACACGATTTCTGTCAGCTTGAAAAAAAAAATGGAAATATCAAGATTTGAAGATAGTTTTCTTTTGGTTTGGGCAGTTTGCTAGCTTCTGTAATTTCACAAGAAATTTACAAGGGAAAAGTCTCCTAAGATGCATATCAATCACTAAAGAACTTTGATTAACCTGAACCTAAGTGTATTGTATTTATATCCAATAAATAAAAAAATATATACAATACATGTGTAGATAAGCCAGGTTTTCTTTCCAGTTTTTTATATACAAATGTATATGATCTCCGATTCTGTGTTTCTGAAGTTTGAAGGTACCATTCTGGCTAAAATGTGATTAATGTATAGATGGATTTCTAGCATAGTTACAATGTACTATACTATGTTCTAAAAAGTAGAAAAAAAAAATTTATTATATGCATTTTTACATCAATAGCTGCAGTATCATGCATCATCAAAGTATATTTGTATCACAGTATGGTTTGATGTATATGCATTTATTATTTGTATATAGTTATCATCAAATTATAAATAAATAATAATTTGCTTAATTGCTGACAATCTACTCTAACATATAACTACATAAAATGAAAGAGATAACGGTTTAACTTCTTCATGAAGGCGGTGGAATACAATTCACATAAACAAACACACATAAGTACAAACATGTACATTCTTTCAGCTTCTCATCATTTAGACAGCAACACCTACCACTGATTACGTTTTGTTGTCATCAGCTTATCAACTTTTTAAGATTTACATGTAGGTCAATTCAAATTGGTTTTATTTGAAACAATGTGCACATACAGGATTGATACATGTATATCTAAATAAATCAACAAAGTGCTATGAAGTATGTGTAAAGAGTGCATGTGCATTTCATTTTGAATATAAATAATAATAAATACATTTATCTACCTAAAGGGATCATGATATGGCATTACATATTTTCTGATTGGAATGAAAAGACTATCATCATTTACCAAGTCTTTCAGAGGTCAAATAATCCATTTAAGATTTGTTTTTACATAAACAATTGATTCAAACTATTCCAAGTAGCAGAAACATTGACGAATCAGTGATGGTAAGTTTTAACAGTTTTATTTCCAGAGTCTAGGGTGCAGAAAAGAAATCTATGTATTCACAAGTGTCATCCTTTTTAGACTTTTGGATCGAAGGGTGCTGTTTATAATGGGAAAAAAAACCCAATCCTTAATCTACAGTAACAGCAACCACACAGTATTCATTTGTTTGAATGATGACACATACAAGATATGGACAACTTGTATTAGGTTTTGAGTAAATATAAATCCAAATGGCATGAAAGAGTCCTATATTATAATAGTCATTAATTGCCTATAATCAATGAAAGGTACATTTACATGTCCATTTCCACAGTGCGTTATAAGTTGTCAGTTACTAATTTGGATCGAATTAATATATATATTATGGTAATCCCTTACCCATTCAATTTCGTACCCAAACAAACTCGAACTCACATTTGGCAAACTCGCACCTAATCATGGCTAACCCGTACCCATGGAATTTGGCGAACTCGTACCCATCATATAGTTCATGTTGTTATTTGTGATTGATATATATAAGACTTAATATATTCGTGTTCGATCAGATACTACAAATAAGTGATAACATCTCGTATTTATACATGTTTAAAATAAATAAATACAACATACCAAAAATATATGTTTTACTCCTTGGTTTTATTTGACTTCCTCCTTTAATAAAAAATGACATTCATTGGATTTTTGTTTACAAGTGTGTCAAACAAAATGGAAATCAGCTTTTATAATTATGACATGTGGAGCATCTGCCGTGTAAAGTCACAACGGGCTCGGAATATATCTTTTAGAATTATATTTAACTTTTACAAATTTATTACAGATGTTAAACTGTGTAACATATATCGACTTGAAGTCCATGTGTATGTAAATGTAACAATGCTGATTAATTGTATTGTATTTGTGATCATGCACTTATGAATTACTTTTAAATGTAACCATCAACGTGCACTACATGTATAACAACAAGAGGCCCATGGGCCTTAACGGTCATCTGACTCATGACATAAAACAACAAAGTCACAGTATCTATTAGAGGTTAACAATTAATATAAACAATACAAGGAACTCCTTAGTTGAATATGTAAGTTTCTGAAATAGGTAAATGTCATTTGTTGAACAAACTTGGTAGCCCTTCATCCATATATGGTTGTAACGAATTCAAGGATTAATATAAGGAGTCGTCAGATTTTAAAGCCAAATTTCAGCAAAGCTCCCATTTTGGACCTCCGCCGTACTATCCCCATGGGTCTAAGCTCGGTCCTTTATAAAATATGATTGTCCTCACCTAAAGTTCCCCCTTCTGAATCATTTAAAACCCCTATAGACCAATTTTCATTGAGATCGGAGACTGAAACCTGAAAACAGGAAGTGGGCCAGTGGCCATCTTGGAATACCAAAATCTTTATGAAAATGTTTTCATGTTGTTCGGCATCAATTAAAACTCCTATAGACCAATTTTCATTGAGATCGGAGGTTGAAACCTTAAAACAGGAAGTGGGCCAGCGGCCATCTTGGAATACCAAAAATCTTTACGAAAATGTTGTATGTTGTTCGGCATCAATTAAACCCCTATAAAATCATTGAGATCGGAGACCGAAACCTGAAAACAGGAATTGGGCCAGCTAAAATTAAGAAAATTTGCCCTTTTGGGGCCCCACCCCTCAGCCCCTAGGGGTCAAACCAGACTCATTTATATAAGATATGATTGTCCTTCCCCAATGATGTTTCACACCAAATATGGATGAAATTCATCCAAGGATGAAGGAGGAGTAGGATTTTAAATCTAAAATTAAGAAAATTTGCCCTTTTAAGGCCCTACCCCTCAGCCCCTAGGGGTCGGACCATGCTCATTTATATAATATATGATTGTCCATCCATAATGATGTTTCAAACCAAATATGGATGAAATCCATCCAAGGATGAAGGAGGAGTAGGATTTTAAAACTAAAATTAAGAAAATTTGCACTTTTGGGGCCCCACCCCTCAGCCCCTAGGGGTCGGACCAGGCTCATTTATATATAATATATGATTGCCCATCCCAAATGATGTTTCACACTAAATATGGATGAAATCCATCCAAGGATGAGGAAGGAGTAGGATTTTAAAGCTAAAATTAAGAAAATTTGCCCTTTTGGGGCCCCACCCCTCAGCCCCTAGGTGTCGGACAAAGCTCATTTATATAAAATATGATTGTCCTTCCCCAATGATGTTTCACAACAAATATAGATGAAATCCATCCAAGGATGAGGAAGGAGTAGGATTTAAAATCTAAAATTAAGAAAATTTGCCCATTTGGGGCCCCACCCCTCAGCCCCTAGGAGTCGGACCAAGCTCATTTATATAAAATATGATTGTCCTTCCCCAATGATGTTTCACACCAAATATAGATGAAATCCATCCAAGGATGAACAAGGAGTAGGATTTTAAAGCTAAAATTAAGAAAATTTGCCCTTTTGGGGCCCCACCCCTCAGCCCCTAGGAGTTGGACCAAGCTCATTTATATAAGATATGATTGTCCTTCCCAAATGATGTTTCACACCAAATATAGATGAAATCCATCCAAGGATGAGGAAGGAGTAGGATTTTAAAGCTAAAATTAAGAAAATTTGCCCTTTTGGGGCCCCACCCCTCAGCCCCTAGGGGTCGAACCAGGCTCATTTATATAAAATATGATTGTCCTTCCCCAATGATGTTTCACACCAAATATGGATGAAATTCATCCAAGGATGAAGGAGGAGTAGGATTTTAAAGCTAAAATTAAGAAAATTTGCCCTTTTAAGGCCCTACCCCTCAGCCCCTAGGGGTCGGACCATGCTCATTTATATAATATATGATTGTCCATCCATAATGATGTTTCAAACCAAATATGGATGAAATCCAACCAAGGATGAAGGAGGAGTAGGATTTTAAAACTAAAATTAAGAAAATTTGCCCTTTTGGGGCCCCACCCCTCAGCCCCTAGGGGTCGGACCAGGCTCATTTATATAATATATGATTGCCCATCCCAAATGATGTTTCACACTAAATATGGATGAAATCCATCCAAGGATGAGGAAGGAGTAGGATTTTAAAGCTAAAATTAAGAAAATTTGCCCTTTTGGGGCCCCACCCCCTCAGCCCCTAGGAGTCGGACAAAGCTCATTTATACAAAATATGATTGTCCTTCCCCAATGATGTTTCACAACAAATATAGATGAAATCCATCCAAGGATGAGGAAGGAGTAGGATTTAAAATCTAAAATTAAGAAAATTTGCCCATTTGGGGCCCCACCCCTCAGCCCCTAGGAGTCGGACCAAGCTCATTTATATAAAATATGATTGTCCTTCCCCAATGATGTTTCACACCAAATATAGATGAAATCCATCCAAGGACGAACAAGGAGTAGGATTTTAAAGCTAAAATTAAGAAAATTTGCCCTTTTGGGGCCCCACCCTCTAGCCCCTAGGAGTTGGACCAAGCTCATTTATATAAGATATGATTGTCCTTCCCCAATGATGTTTCACACCAAATATAGATGAAATCCATCCAAGGATGAGGAAGGAGTAGGATTTTAAAGCTAAAATTAAGAAAATTTGCCCTTTTGGGGCTCCACCCCTCAGCCCCTAGGGGTCGAACCAGGCTCATTTATATAAAATATGATTGTCGGTCCTCAATGATGTTTCACACTAAATATGGATGAAATCCATCCAAGGATTAAGGAGGAGTAGGCTTTTGTATAAATAGTCTTACGCACGACGCACGGCGGACGGCGCACGGCGGACGGCGGACGGCGCACGACGACGGACGAAACACGATGACAATAGGTCATCCTGACCTTCGGTCAGATGACCTAAAAACCTGTGACCATTGCACTGAGCAATAGACCAAAACAGTTTGCAGAGGGACATCATAATTTTCAAGTTGCTAGTGAAACCACAGTTCTTTTTTTAACGTTGATTTTTTACAGTGATCAGTGGATATATTACCATATGTTATTTCACCATGCGTTAATACAGTCTCGAGAAAGATGGAAGACGTAGGATAGGACTCATGAAGTCGAATAGACCCTCCAGTAAAACTTTTAATATCGGCCACGCCCACTTAAAAATGAACGAAAAAGTGGGGAAACTATCCAATATTTACGAGAAAAAACACATACATATAACAAAATATGCAGTCCAAACAGTATGACCAACAACACAGCAAAGAAACGTGTCACAAATCGGGAAAAATCGTTTCAAAGTTACTCAAAAATGCAGGTAGCTGTAAGCTGTTTCTATTTTGCGTAATGAAAACCGGAAGTGTCTTTACTCCGATCAAGGGGAGGATAACTCTAAAATTTCAAGATGGCGGACTGATGTTGATACGTCTATATCTGCTGTTAATTTATTTTACTTATACTTTATTTTTATTTTGCT
This sequence comes from Argopecten irradians, assembly GCF_041381155.1. Taxonomy (NCBI): domain Eukaryota; kingdom Metazoa; phylum Mollusca; class Bivalvia; order Pectinida; family Pectinidae; genus Argopecten; species Argopecten irradians. The sequence goes on from NC_091146.1 coordinate 28,228,242, forward strand.
TATAATTCTGAAATACATTTCATTTACACCATTACCACAATTGCAAAGTTTGCGGTTCTCATAGCGAAAACAATTTATATAAATTTAAAGATGCTCCACCGCTGACAAATGGTATTTTTTCACTATCAAAATCAGAAGCAGTCGATTTAGTATTTATCTTCAGTTACAAAAGTGACTTACTTTACACCACTACCACCACTGAAAAGTTTGAGCTTCTAATTTTACTTCAAGTTAAAGATATGAAAAATAATTAATTGCATCCCGAAAAAAATTCCGTGGCACTATATCCTATATGGAATGAAGTACTGATTGCGCGTGCACCAAAGGCGAAATAAACTGTTTTATATATTTTTTGTGTTAATTAGGCATATATATACATGAATAGACACCAATAAATGTTCAAATGACGAATATCATTTTTGCTCTGTCAGTGGTGGAGCATCTTTAAGTTATTTTAAATGCATTTTGTGTCAATTAGATACCTAAAGACAATTATAAATCTGTTATTGTTCAAATAACGGGTATCGTTGGACGGTGGAGCATCCTTAAATGAGAGAAAAAAATACAAAATTAATTCATAAGTTTTTAACAAGTACATTTTCTGAAGATAATTAGTATAATGAGTCGCATATTCACTTGTAATTTGAAATGCAATAAGTGTGTATATAGCTATTTATAAATTCTGATAGAAGACATTATCATAAATTTTGCCGAATACTTTATTGTCAGTAATTTCAAAAATGTGTGTAAGTAAGTTCTTTGAAATTCATGAATATGCAAATTATATATATCGATTTAAAGGGTAGTTCACATACTTTATTTTGTGACCAGTGAAATGCATCTTAATTAAAAGTACGCAATAAAGCGCACTTTTAAGATAGAAATGTGACAGTAAGTAAACCGAGTGATCTAAATGAAACCGGCGTTATACCTGAACGCTGAAATTATAAAAGTGTCATCCAGGTAGGGCGTTGTCGATAGCTCATACAACATCTAGTCAACCCACTAATAAAGTTTGCTTAACACATTCGCATTCCGTTACTTGTAAATATCAAACAAACCTAAGATATGCTTTGTTGATAAATCTTATCAGCTAAACTACCAAACTCGATTCTAATAATTTCACCTCAGAATATCAGTCGTAATTCACAGCAGTAGTAGAAATATATGAAGACGAAGTGGTATTTATTATACATTACCTGTGACGACGTGTCGTTTACGACTCCACCCATGCATACCTGTGTAGGTGACATTATTTATATACGGGTAGTTTAAAGGTCAGTGACCATCGCCCTGATGGTATGGCCGTCTAACCAGGTATAACACAATACAGGAATAATGATATGTTTTCCATTAGATCCACTCGATACGATTTAGAGAGTAGCGCTTAATTACCGCGAAGCACCGATCGGCTGTCACTACATTGTGACTATTATAAATTTGAGGTATTTCAATTATAAATCATCGAAAATGTATTTTTAGTTTAGTATCTTGTTTTAGGCATATTGACAACGACATGGACTTAATAAACACTGTGTTTTTTTATGTAAATAATTATGCTTTTATAAACAGTGAACAATGCCTTATATACATACTGAATTGACTTAGGGTAATATAAACACTTGTGTATAGTTACACTGTGACCGCAAATTCGCTTTCATAATAGTGTATTGATATATTCAATGATTATGGGGATATCGTGAATTAACTACAAAATATTTTCAATAATATCTAATTACCCAAACTAAATACAATAAATTATAACACTGCTTAGTTGCCTACTATTCACATTATCAAAAAAACCAAATTAATTGCTGCATTTTATAAAGGGTAGCGAAATGAATTCATGAGAACCAATGTTCATTTCATTGGAAATGTTAGGTAAATGTTTCTTTCATTGGAAATGTTAGATAAATATTCAGAACTACACTAGGGTATTTGTGGGAAAGAGAAATGTTCAGAACTACACTAGGGTATTTGTGGGAATTATATTTATCTCGTACTACACCGATATGAGATAGGATATAAGTACTTAGCGTCGTGTGTACTGAAGCGGCACAGGTATTTGTACATTCATTCAAAGCTTGTTAAACCTGCTGATTGACCTCGGGCATTCCATTCACAACAAAGGCTCATTGGTCATTAGAGAAGAACCGACGACCGCTGGATGAACTTACCTGTTCATATGGGATGACACGCCTAGTCATTAAGAATACACACGCTTAAGATACAGGTAGACTGTAGACATCTCCTGTAATAATAAAACATGCACTGTAATCAAAATACGTTCATTTCCGTAATCAATCTTATTGTAAAGATATCATGTCGATGTTCGTAATCACTCTTATTTGAAAGTTTTCATGTCTATTTTCGTAATCACTCATTGTAAAGCTATCGTGTGTATGTTCGTAATAACTCGCATTGTAAAGATATCATGTCGATGTTCGTATCACTTTTACTTTAAACGTATCAGATGTATGGGGGAGTAATTCAATACTTCAACCATTGTCATTAGTCTATGTGGCCGAACATTCCACATAGACATTTGGATAAGCTTAATTTAAAACACATGCGTAAAATGTGATTATTTTAAACGTCCTATTAACAGCCATGGCCATTTAAAGTGTACACGGAATGGTTTGGTATATAAGGCTAAATAAATGTGTCATTGTATAAAATTTAGAATGGAGAAAAGTACGAGTTTTCATAGCGAATACGGTATTAGAGATAATGCGACTTTTCTCTAGAACACACCTGAAGCCCCAAGCCATTGACCCCGATTCGGGACCCCTGACCTGTGACGTCACGAGGACAACGGGACCTACTCTACTCGCATAAGATAGAGTGGCGATTTTCTGTGTCTGCCATCTAATATTTTTACAGACACAAGTACCTGTTGTACATGTCCGATACCTATTTAATATTATTCTCAATCACAGATATGAGTTTGGAATACGCTTGAAAATAGGGATTTATACCATGCATATATTGATGTACCTGTCGTAGATAAATGAACATTTCTGCACAATATTATACAGTGTACAACATAATGTGTATAATAATCCACGTACGTTGTAAATCTACGGTATTTGGAACCACATATACATGAATATTATGTAAGAGATTCTTGACTATGCTATCCAAAACCCGACTCGGGTCGTTGTACTGGTCAAAACCCGCTTTACAAATTTCTGACTTTTTCATTTTAAACCTACCCATACGAATTAAGTTATGATTCTAAACAGAATTTTTTGCATATATGTAAATGCATCTACTAAAATGCGTTATATCTGAAATCGATCCATTTTTTTGACGAAATACATTCAGCTTTCATATAATACAATACATCCGACGACTTGTTGATATTTCGCTCAAGTTCATTTATTAGTGTCTTTAATTGAAAAAATAAATCATGCACGAGTCAGACGAAAAAAAGACTGAAGATGTCTATGTCTAATCCAAGTTGCAGATATCAAGTACAGAACAAAATCAGAACTGTACTTCCGAATAGCCAATGTCGTGTTGCGTTTATCTCTTTACCTGTATACTGCAGTAACTAAAGCGCGTGGTCAACCGAGACTAATGAGGGGTCTTATAACCAGATTACGTAAGAAAGGTGTTTAGTGACCAGTCACGCTTCGTTGATTAGCTCACGTCAGGTGTCAAAAGTAAGATCACGGGTAAGTTATCGATGGACAATCATTTAATTGCTGTATAATGTCATATTTGTTTACACTTATTAATCCTTGGTTTACAGTAAAATATACCGTTCGAACATAACATATAAAAAGTGTATAAATCACTAGATGTATACATAATTGTATATTTCAGAATGACCAATGTATACATTTGTCTCGTATATATATTTCTAGTTTATATGTATATGTATTCTTATAACAGAAACTACAAAATTATTTACAAATGGCATGTCGAGAAAGAACAATGCAAATATGATGCACAATGTCAGAATTTTGATATTTCTGATAGTTGCTAGATTTTGGATGTCCAATTCTTATCGATCATTATATAATACTAATAATGATAATCTATATAACCAATAAATGTACTGTTGAATATTGTTAAAATAACACATGTTCTCATACATGTACTTGTACATGTAGCTATAAAAGGAAGATAGACTCGTTACAGCTATAAATGAATTATGTATTTTAAATTCAATTTCTCAAGTGGTTTATTTTTTTAATTTACTCCCCCTCCTAATTTATGTCTATGATATTTACGTGTATTGAACTATGAAATACATTTAACACCTTTTCTTTTCGTTATGCTGATTCTTGAAATCTACAGAAACATATTCAAATGGATAATTATATGACCATCATTTTTCGAATTCGTCTCTTTTTATATGACATTATGAAAAATTGAATATTTCCCAGGTTTGATAATTTAGTAAGCTGTTAAAGAAGAGATAAGATCTCTACTTAAAAGTTTTTACACAAGGTACACCTGGCTTATACCAGAAACATAAATAACTTATAATTTCCGCTAATCTACTTATGTATTTAGCATGATTTCACTTGCAATATTTCCTATTTTATATATAATTAAATCTTCACCATAACTGTATACTGTATATATATCTGTAAAATTCTCGTAACCCGGGCCCATTTTAGGAATACAATATGTCCACCTTTGTGCTATAACCCCACTACGAAAAACACCTCACTGCCGTTTGTCCTCGTGACGTCACACATCCGGTTATTCCCCAAATCAGCGTGAGCGGGCCGATTCCCTGATTAGCAGTTGATATACAGGTAAAAATCGAGCACTTCGGAGGGCGGTATCTCGGTTACTGAAGCGGCGGCCGATTTGATGCGGTTTTCAACATTCTTGTCAGGCAGATCAAACAGAATAACATATCTGAATATCATTTTCCATTCCGTGTGCACTTTAAGGGCGGCCTCCCATGAATACAGTGTGTAGCGTGTGTGAAGTGAGAGATGTATGTTTTGGGAGACTGCGGTGTGTTCGTGTTGTGTCATCTTGTATAGTGGAACTGTTGTTCTTTTATAGTGCTATATCACTGAAGCATACCGCCGAAGACACCAAGTTACACTACCCACTGTATGTTGAACGCTAAGCAGGACTACAATCTGATTGAAATACAGATCCCAATAACCACTCCGTTCAATCTAACGTAGTGATAATAAGGATCTGTATTTTAATCAGATTGAGCAGGATTAAAAACTACCACTTTTTGATGCTGTGAAACAGCAATCATAGGGTACAATCATAAGCCCGAGCACATCAAAACATAATAACAGTTCACGATGAAAACTTGCTGTTTTGTAACTTTCACACCCTTATTGCAGGTTAAACATAATAAAACACTCATTATCGTGTGTAAAGTGCGAGGTGTGTGTTTTGGGAGGCTGTGGTGTCTTCTTGTATAGTAACACTCCCCACCGGGTCACAATATACCGACAACGGGCGAACCAGTCGTCCTACTCCATGTACCTAACGCTAAGCAGGAGTAAAAACTACCAATTTTTGATGCTGTGAAGGATTTCGCTATCAATTTGCAATTCTATTTTAACCTATAGTCTCACCGTTGTCAATTTTATTGTAACGTTAGAGGAAAAGATGTAACGTTAGAGGAAAAGATGAATCTTGAGAAAGCGAATCTTTTGAGGTTTCGTGTTACAGACTTTTCATCCATTACCTCACTTATCAATATTAACCTAACGGTTCAACTATCTTATTATTCTGGTTTTAACATTGTAGTAGGAAAATTTTAAGTGGGGTTCCCTACCCACGCTAGTAATAATTGTATGGGCTTTTTTTAAGTAGCGTCCCCCACCCCTACCCAACGCTAGAAATAATAATAAAAAGGGCCTATTACGGTGTTACGGAGGAGGATCATATACAGTAAGTCTACATGTATACACTAAATACATTTAAATCAATAAAAAGGCCTCCCTGTCAGTTGTATATGGAGAAATAACAGAGTATATGTATACATATGATAAGCATGTCACAGGTCACGCAATATTTACATACTATAAAGAAATTTGTAAATACTATGGAGAACAAGATTTTTTATAAGATTTGTGCTATGCCCAGCTGTTGTTTCCGTAGACGTAAACTCATCCATTTGTATTTACTTAGAATGGTATCTGATGAGAGAACGAGTGCCCCTTCATATATAAACGATACGGATTACTCCGAGTAAGTATATTTGTCCCTATGTGGCATTTCAATGTCATTTTCGTTATGTAATGAGTTCAGTTATTACATGGTACCTTCTGATTATGATCATAAATTGTAAAATATCATTTGTATTTCTTCAATATACTATTTATTGCAGTATATCTGATGGCGAGGATGACAAATACGACGACGAGGAGCGCCAAAATGAAGCTGCAGTGTATGTATTTATAAACTTATTCATATTTTTTAAAATCATATTTTTATTATCACATTGATATTATCCTTTTAGTAATATTTGGGCCTCTTGTTTCACATGCTTTTTTTTATTTATTTCAGTGACCTGTTCTTTCCAACTGGTATGGTGGAAGAAGGCCAGCAGTGTGTGATATCACAGTCCATTTGACGGAAAAGTAAGTTATGAATGTTATTTTTCATTCAATTCCTGATTTTCATCTTTTTGTCGTAATAACTTTTTATCAATGCTTTTTTGTCCTTTTCAGCATTGTCTGGACGAATTACAAGCAACTTTTAATGGACAAGATCCACTTTCATGAACAGGAAATTGGAGATCACAGAAGAGATCTCCATTAAACTAAAATTAATTACTAATGGATGTCTATTCATTGGAAGATGTGAAGTGTTTCGTAGTGTTTTTCCCCATTGTATTAGTGCATATGGATAATCAGTGCTACAGTACACATGAAGGTAAAATAATATAATTTATGTAATATCTGCTTTGTTCATAAAGAAAAGTATTTATTACTTATTTGGTGAAAGTGTTTTTTAATGAAAACTTATACCTCTAATTTGAATATGGAAATTCTAACTACAGGCTATCCATGTGTTAATTCAATGGGAAAAACAATAGTAATTAGATAAATAAAGATGAAAAAATGATATTCAAATCCGTCTTGATATTTTTTTCTTTCGTAAAAGTTCCATTTATTTGTCATATGACTGAAAAAAATACTTTACCTTATTTCGCCGTCCGTAGATCGCAATTACAAAGCGAAATATTTCATCACAATTCAGTTAGTCTTCTTTACATTCTGTGTAAAAATATGAAAAAATGACCGGTTTTATAGCAAAAAATGACTATAATTACACAATATATTGGGCCAATGAGAAGCGAAAGAAATGGATTTGTCCTATCAGTACTCTATGGTCAGAGTGGTATCGCCTATACCACGTGACTTGACACGATCCGTTGCACTCTCTGTTGTCTGTGTCATAAGACTTCCAGAGTTTCACGAGTCCACACGGAATTACTGTTAGACACTGTGTTTTTGTGACGTGAATGGATGTATGAATCATGTGTTCTTTTTTATTTCTTACAAAAGAAAATATTTTATGTATTCTTCTTGACAAAATGAACCAAATGAAAAAAGGTAAATTGCCTCGTTTATAAGGATACTTACAATAAGCGATGTACGTATCGGTATGGGGGTAACCATTATTCTCCATAGTTTTTGTGTTTTTGAATATTTAATTAGCATGCTTAAATTACATGATTGTTTCGTATTACAACTTTTGATTATTATTTTGAGATCAGAACTTGAGAGAATACAATAGACGCAAAATATGGAATGTTCTATGAATAATGGTTGCTCCCCTTTCAATACGTATACCGTTTATTGTAAGTTTCTCTGTTAAAAGTTACAAAGAACAAAGACACAATTAAGTTCAATAACTTTAATTCGTTCCTTGTCAATATCACAACAACGAAATTCAAACTGTATATCTACATAGGCATTATAAAATATTTACTAGTGACTACAATATATACACACATGTAATGTCAGTCTTCGTACGTGTAGTAATTTGACAAGTAACTCGTAAGAAAAAAAACCTCGCATATGGTATTATTAATGTTAGTGCCACTCGGTGATAAAAGTTTTCTTCATAAAATCACTAGTTCAGAACCTGATTTGGATTGCATTCAAAACACCTTAACATTCCTTCTTGGTTTTGATGGTCATCTCTCGTTACACAAAACTCAACATTGTCTAGAATGTCTCCGATGTATTCAGGCATTATTAACATACAGTCTTTCAATCTTCTCCATTGTTCGAAATTTAACGCCACGCCCGATTTAGTGGGTTGAATTCTTGAATTGTCGTCAAAGCTGGGCATGAACCAGCGTCGGATGTTAACTCGAGCATATCCAATCTTCAATGACACATAATTATTACGCCCCAGATCTATCATTAAGTCAACGTCTTCACCCCTAAGGTATTTCTCTATAGCTTCATCAACGTCTTTACAGTGCCAAACCTGTAGGTTGTTCCATTGTTGGGGACTGAGAGTCACGCCTTTCTTTGTAGGAAATAATGTTTCTGATTCTGACGTGTCATACAACCTGACGTGAACAAGAATTTTCCCTCGGAATTTGTTTGCGACTACATAGCAGTCGTTGCCTATATCCAATCTGCAATAATCACCATTGTCTCGATGATATGTCTGTGTTATCCTGTTGAAATGTTTTCACAAGGTCATCTAAGTCAGTGACCAATGGAATATTTTCGTCAGTGTTTCCACATTTTGTGTCCATGCTTTCAGAGTGCACTAAAACACTATCTGCCATGTCTTATATGTTTTGTCAGTGACAACTTATGTTTTTCCTCAGAGAGAAAATTATGTGTTCATTTAGTAACGTACGACTTTTATACACCATATAATGACGAAAATTCTGTGATCAAGCCAATGAGATATAAGGTACCCTTTTAACATTTAATATGCTTGGTAGTACCATTATAATTATGATGTCACCGAGGAGTCGTCGACTTTTATACACCTATAATAACGAAATTTGTATGAACCAATGAGATATAAGGTACGAATTATTCTGCTTGAGTCAACCATTATGATGATAGTCGTACGTACGGTATACACCATATAATAACGAAATTCTGTGATAACCAATGAGATATAAGGTACCATTTTAACATTTAATATGCTTGGTAGTACCATTATAATTATGATGTCACCGGGGAGTCGTACGACTTTTATACACCATATAATAACGAAATTCTGTGATAAACAATGATGATAAGGTACCATTTTAACATGTAATATGCTTGGTAGTACCATTATAATTATGATGTCCCAGGGAGTCGTACGACTTTTATACTTATAATAATGGAATTCTGTGATCAACCAATGAGATATAAGAGCTGTTACCATTTTAACATTTAATATGCTTGGTAGTACCATTATAATTATGATGGCACCGAGGAGTCTTACGACTTTTATACACCATATAATAACCCTATAACTATAACGGTACCGAGGAGTACCATCAAAATTATGATGGAAGCGGTACATGCTGCTCCCACACCTTCCCTATAATCTGTTTTAGAATCTGGCTTAGTATTATCACCAAATTTAGGTTTGCCGTTAGAAGGGCCACAAAAGGTTGGGTTCCTAGGCTGACCAAATTTACTGTGGTGCTGTTTTTGTCTTCGAGAACTGCTTTTAACAAAAGAGCCTTTGTGGATGAGAGCTTGATCATCAGTCATTGTAACTGCTTAACTAAGTGAGTTTTTATGTTCGTGTCTCTTCCGGTTCTTCAGGCTTTGAAATAAAGAAACCCTAGAAACACATTAATCCAAAATCTTTTGATCCGAACATTTCGATTGTCTTCTAAAACTCAAATTACCTATCTCTGGATTCCCAGCCATGTGTGTATAAAGGGAAATGAAAAGGCCGATAAAGCAGCTAAGACTGCTCTTCGCCTAGCACAAATACATTTGAAACTACCTTACACGACATAAACCTTACATTCAGTCTGCTATTAAACACCGTTGGCAACATAGGTGGTCTACCGAAACAAACAATAAACTGTTTAAAATACAGCCGGAGAGCCATACTCTAGTCCCACCCTTAGCCGTACCCAAACCCCACCCTAGCCCTCCTCTAACCATATCCTAACCCCTCCCCTAGCCCTACCCTAACCCCACCCTAGCCCTACCCTAACCCCACTCTTGCTCCACCCTAGCTCCACCCTAACCCCACCCTTAGCCCAGAAGATTTTTTTTTCTTATTTTAGTCATTTTGACCCCTTTTGGCCCGCCCATCTACCCTGGAGGTTGGCCAGGACCAATATGGATATGATGCTAAAATGATATCACAGGGTTCTAACCAAGTTTGACCTATTGAAAATTATGTAAATAATGCTCATAAATGGGTTTTTCCAATATCAATAAAAATAGATTTGACCCCTAATCGGGGAAAGTCTGAGATTTGTTTGTTTGTTTGTTTGATTAATTAACGTCCTATTAACAGCTATGGTCATACAAAGGACGGCCTCCCATGTACGCAGTGCAAAATGTCGAGGTTTTGGGAGGACCGGTATATTGTATGTCTTCTTATAGTAAACTTGACAAGCAACACACCCCACCCGGTCACATTATACTGACAACGGGCCCCAGGGCCATGAAATTCACACTTATTTCCTATAACAAATGGGGGGGGGGGGGAACGTGAGACCCCAGGGTCATAAAATTCACAATTTTTGTAAAGGACCTCAAGACCCTTTCAATCTATGAAAAGTATTCGATTCTACCGCATTTCTGGAATTTCAGAAGAAGATTTTTGAAGTTTTAGCCTATTGAACCCCTTTTGGCCCCCCCCCCCCCCCCCCTGGGGGGCTGGGACCATATAATTCACAATTTTGGTAGACCTTTGACTATGGAAGGTTTCTGCAAAATTTCAACAAATTGGTTCAGTAGTTTTGGAGAAGAAGTCGAAAAAGTAAATTGTTATCGCCATACGACAACGCACAACGACGGACAAAAGGTGATTAGAATAGGTCACTTGAGACTTCGTCTCAGGTGACCTAACAATATACTTTAATATGGAAAGTCAATTATATATACTTTTATGTTATATTTGATTATAAAGTTCTTCGTACAAATAAAGCATTTTGACAGAATAAAATATTAGAGTTATCTCTCTTTAATCATACTAGATTATTCACCTGTGAGATGATGATCTGGTTGGTGAAGACAGAATATTACTTCCAGATAACAAAAATGTGGTTTTCTTTTAATAATATTACGTAATTTTTTATGTACTGGGACATGTTTAAATCTTAGCATTCTATCGATAAAAAAATCATCCTCAGAGGAAAATTCTGGATGTGATATTTTAATGCTTTTATAATATTTTGGAATATGTAAGTTTTACATAGATCTGCTTCATAACATCCAATTAAAACGTTTACTAAATTCAAATGTGCAGCGTCGTAATTTTTATCTTTTAAAACAATTTGTCTCTCTGAATTTATTACTCGTTTTACATTCATATCAGATATGTGTACTCTAAAACAAACTAAGTCGTCTAGCTCTATTAACTGAGTCCGACTGACCATAGCTGTTAATAGGACATTAATTAATCAAACAAACAAACACTGCAAGAACTGGGAATCAACCCACGTGCTTTGCTGCTGCTGCTGCTGCTGTTGTTGTTGTAAAGTCTGCATACCCTGCAAAGATTTTAAGTACGTCTGCTGTGACGTAGAACCAGAGGCAACTTGCACCTGCTGTATGGGTTGAAGCTGTTGCTGCTGTGATTGGTTAGATTGTTGCGAAACCGGTTTCTGTGGTTGCTGAAAATTCACATCACACGTGAAAATTTTATATTATTATCATTATGACTAAATAAATAAAAGATATGATTAAACTATTTAGGTGTATACTTACATCCTCAAGTAGATGTAGCTTTTCATCCAATTGTCCTTTTATTGTGATTAGATCCTCAAATTATGTCCGTGACAGGCTTAACTTTTCCCAATCTGATTGAAATACAAATCCTTATGACCACTCTGTTCAATAGATTGAACTTTTCCCCTCTCCCAGCCAGATGTATATATAACGCATTGTTCGCCTCGAACCTGTTAACCGCTAATTTCAGTTTTGGTGAAATTGTACTCGTCAGCTTCACGCCTTTATTGGTCGTGATGACGTCTACAACCCCATAGGAAATGTTTCCCGCCATAGTTGATCTCGTTTTTTTAAGTCAACGGCTAGTTTCACGGGAGTCGCGCCAAAAGTGTCATAAAATAATTTTGGCGCTAAAAGATATACAAGTCAATGCTTATGTGATTCCATATCAGCAGTATTTTGATTGACGTTTTAGTTCTAGCCAATGGGAATTGCCGATATCAAAACTGTATCACTATAGATGAAATTATTTCTTCAATTAACATGGCCCTATCTATATATATACACAATGACCTATATCACAATATAGGATAATTTTCTCCATTGTTTAGATACAGCAGGACGAGTAGTTTCCCTTTATCTATAGCCTGTGATTTTTAAGCTTTTTGTGAGACCTAGATTTCTGAGAGATTACCGCGAACAGACCATGAGACGAGATGGCGACTAGCTGCAGATTATTCTTATGTCTAGGTCTATATGTAGGACTGGTGATTACCTCATGCTAAATTGTAAAAGGTTTAGCATGGACCCCTTCACATGTCAACTTAATCCACAAGAGGGTGTAACCCGCTTCCAGATCACTCGACAACTACCGATCTCAGATTTGATTATTTTGAACTGGAAGCTGGAATATGGCTTACACCTCAGAGAGCCGCAGACGGAATTGCAGACAATTTGGCTTCACGGGAATGTGGACTGTAGTCGTGTGAATTAGCATTACTTACATAATATACTTACATTGTCTAGTGAATACTGAATAGTTTCTAACTGTAGTTACTAAATTGATTATTTTCACATGGTTAAATGCATGCGATGGAAGAAAACGGACACGTTTTAGAAGTACACACTAAATATAAGACTTGATATTTTTAGAATTATATATATATTCTGCATGCATGGTATAGAATCTTGAATCTTTTTTATGCCCTAAGCCCCACCCCGATTAATAAGAACATATAGGTTTTGATCGAATGCGCCATATCGAAAAAAGTTTTTTTTTTCTGAGATAAATTTTATCATTATTTTCTATATTCTGATTTTTTTTTTGTGATCAGAATGGTAGTAATGCAGGGTTTTTAAAGAGATAAATGACCAAAAAAAACCATTTTATTTCCGGTACTAGATCTGGAAAACCTCTTTCAGAAAAATGTCAAATGAGACAACTTTGATGAAGACTGCAGTTTCACATCTATCACTTCAGCAGCAATCAAAAGAGGGTCATTTAGAGGTAGTTTCAGCAGCAGATATTGGCATAGCTCTTGGAAGTATTTTACCACATTACCATAGAACTCTTCAATGCGTTTTTCTTTGAGGTAATGACCTTCCGCATTCTCAATAAAGGACTTGGCTTCCTCCCCAATAACAAGATCTGTGTTTGACTTAATTGATATACGGCATGCGATACTGTACCTCAAGTAATGGCTTACCCATGGGCACTGGGCTTCACAAACCTGCTGAATACCGCCCTAACAAAACTTGCAGAAACTCCTCCTGACATGGACTTTCGGATCTTCACTTTGGAGGCGAGAAAGGATTCATCAAAGATTTTGGTTGTGTAGTTCAAGAAGAGGACATTAGAGTTTATTGGTTGGTGACCGAGCAAACTCAAAGATGGCAGATGATTTTTTCTCTGCATACGATGGTGTAAACATCTCTGGTTCTGATGGTGACTTCTTATCATCTGCTGACTTTGTGGTACCTTTTTACCATTGACTTGGTAGCCTTCTGAAAAAATATCAATTATTTATAGTTAAGTTCATATCAAATTTGAATACGCATATTTTATACTAGTTAATATGAATACAACATTAATTTGATATCAATTTTGGTTTCGCAATGTTTCAATGACTTTATCAGGAAAGATATATTTTAGAACCTTAAAATGAAAATCTGAAGAAATTTATGAATGCATGCTTACCTGCGAAGACTTTTGGTGCCGCCCAGCTTCCTCTTTGAAAATATTTTCAAGGGATCCCAATTAGCAAGAAGGACGCTCCAGACACATATGGGACACATGCATCCAACTATGAGACTTATGGTATTAAATTTGTGTTAATAACTGCTGTAGTTATCAATCATTAACATGATTATCATGTAATGAAAATATTCAATTATTATTGAATGCAAACCTGACAAAAGTTGAAAATTACAATACTGCATGGCAATTTTGAATTAAAATTACTCCACATTGACTTACCTTTTGATGCTTAGCCATCTTGTACAAAACATGCTTGAGCATCCGTTTTTGATCCACATCGCACATGTCTTGCATTTCTTTGAATTTTGATATCCTCTTTTCACTCTTGTTTAAATAATAGAAGCTATCAACCAAGACATCGTCGATAGGAGGAAGAGCAGCTTGTACAGCCTTCTTAGCTGCAATATGCACTAAGTGTAAGCAACAGCCACTTAGGTACATATCCCTCATTTTTTGCCTTTAAGAAGGCAAACACACCTTTATGTCTTCCCACCATCACACTGGCATTGTCACTTCCAAAGGAAATACAGTTTTTTCCCAAGAAATCCCATACTTTCTTACTTCTTCATCCATGATACGAAAAATGTTCTCTCCTACATAAAAAACACATTTGTAACATACTAGTAACTGTAACAGTGTTGCAGTTAAGAGGAGTATTGATTACGCAGTAAAAACAATGTCAAATACCTGAAAATTGCATGAATACGCATATATTACAAATATTTAATACTAAATGACAACCTCCTAATTTGATATCAAATTTTGGTTTCGCAATGTTTCAATACTTTATCAGAAAGATTATTTACCTTAAAATGAAAACTGAAGAAAATTGTCAATACCTGCAAACTTTTGGTGCCGGCTTACAATCCCAATAGCAGAAATCCAGACAAAATCAGGAGACTTATGATTAAATTTGTTTTAATAGTAAAATCACATTGATCATTAAGAAAATATTCAATAATATTGAATTAAGATTACTGATGCATCAATTTTGAATTAAAATTAACACATTGTGATCTACCATCTTGTTTCATATAGCATACCGTTTTGTTGCAATGTCCTTGCATTATCTTTATTTCCTCGATTTTCATCTTGTTTAAATAATTTAAACGTTATATGGAAATCATATATTTATCTTAAGTTAGGGAAGTTTGCTAGTACAATTTACCCTTCCCTACAAATAACTATCTGTGGTTACATGAAAATTAAGAAACAAACTGTAACTTGCTAAAATAGCTTAACAAAAAGATAAAATATATTTTCATGGAAAAATATTTTACTTAAAGGGAAGGATAGTACGTGTGGCTGATCCTTCACAGTATTGGGACAGATAGCAGCTCAGAGTTCACAGTGCAAGAAGTTTGATCGACGGATCTAATGACAAGTGGAAACTGCTTGCTTTTCTCGTCTGTGGAACCATCTGTAGAAATGGTGAAAACTGATGTTTTCAGTCTTTCAGCCAAGACTTCCTTTTGTAGCTTAGCAAGCTCAACTATAACAGCTGTGGTTTTATTCCTATTACACTTCATGTCTGAAAATAATAGTAAAATTAATGGTCAGTTAATTCTCACTCAACTCTGAAAATCAAATATTAATAACAATGATTAAAATTTGTATCTGTTTATTATCACATGAAATGAACGACACATATCATTTGATTTGCCATAGCGTAAAAATCGGTTATTCAATTTAATTTGAAATTATTTTTGGCGATTTTGAGCCTGGAATGTTGATATTAGCACATCAGCCGATGATAATGATAGGTTTGATCTGGCAATGAGTCGGCAGAATATTATCTCTGACACAAATTCTACTCAACGCGCGAAGATGTTCTTTAGCTTTCCTTTGACATTAGCACTGGATGTACTAGGTAAGTATGCAAGTTCCAAATACCTTGAAAAGTAGTCCATGACCACCAAATAACTTTTGTTTTCAAAGTCACACAAGTCTGCAGATATCTTCTCCCATAGACGTCCAGGTAATGGTTTTGTTATGAAAGGTTCTTTCCTCTGTGATGATCTATGTGTTTGACAGAAACTGACAGTTCTCCACTTTTGCCTTTATATCCTTATGATTCCTGGCCACCATACAGATGTCGCAGCGCGTTCGCGAGATTTCGCTATTCCTTGGTGTCCCTCGTGTATTGTCTCAAGGACCTCAGATCTCTGACATTCCTGTATGACGATCCGATCTCTGTACAACAGTAGGCTGTCTGATATCGTTAACTCACCACGTGCTGCGAAGTATCCTTCCATTCCTTCCTCCAGGTCTGTTATACGATCTGGCCATCCTAGCTTTGTAAAGTGAATTGCTTTCTGAGCATATTTGTCATCAGCCAATGCTTGCCGAATGCTGGATAGCTCCTCTGAAATAGGTTGACATGACTTGACAGAGTTGACATACAATTCTACGTCATCTTCCATTTCAACATGAGTCTCTGGTGACTTCATGGGACTGGCGCGACAGGTTGTCTGGTACGACTAATAATTTTTCTGGTACATGTTCAGCTGTGACATTGAATCGGCGTAGTCTCATTAGTAGCGTTGACATCGCAGCGGTGTTTTGTCAAGATCTTGCTTGTTCATTAAGGGGTACTAACGGTTTGTGATCTGTCAGGATTTTGAATCCAGGTATTAAGCCAAACTAGATACCTCTCAAACTTCTCACAAGCCCCACATGACGCGAGACACTCCTTCTCTATTTGGAGCATATTTTGTGTTCCGCAGATGTCAATGTTTGTGAACAAAATGTGATTGTAATTCATCCCCATCCTGCTGAAATAATGCTGCACCGAGGTCCATAGCTGCTTGCATCAGCACTGACTACTATAGGCTTATTTGCTTCATAGAAAGAAAGTACTGGTGTGTCTGTAAGCTTTTTCTTTAACGTCATCAAATTGCTTTTTGTTGCATAGTTGTCAAATTCCAAACTTGGTCGGACTTGAGCAAGTCGGTCATAGGCTTCATAATGGTAGAGAGGTCAGGTAGACATCTCCCGAGGTAGTTTATCATTCCGATAATACGACGCAGTTCAGTGATATCTCTCAGAGATTCCAAATCACGAATGGCCTCGACACGTTTTGGATTTGGCGATATTCCATTGTCGCTGATCACGTGGCCAAAATTCAATATGTGATTTGCCAAACTCGCATTTGTCCTTGTTCAACCTCAATCCTGATTTTTGTATTCTCTCCATAACCCAGACCTGTTTACTGTTACGCTTTTTGCGTAATTGTTACGCATTTGACACCTTTTTTACGCGATTACGCGCAAACGTGAAAAATTACGCATTTAGCTCATCTGCTGGTAAAAGGTAATATTGTATATCGAACGCACCCAACATTCTTATTCAAACGCACCTTACACTGTTAATCGAGCGCAATCGAATGCACCCCGTCTAATTCAGGTCATTGGAAAGATTCACATTGTAAATAAAGCACATGGCAATCAAGCGCTTGTAGCATCGCGATTTCACAACAAACAAGAGGCCCAAAGGGCCTTAACGGTCATCTGACTACCTTGGCAATAGTAAAATTAATTATATATGGTGTCACTTTGTCAGGACCATGTCAGGATCATTTTCAATTTCTTTCAACAAATTTTATTTCAAACAAGAGGCCCAAGGGCCTTAACATATAGGAAATTAATTAGATATAGTGTCATGGTAGCCATCTTCGATTTGTGATCAACCAGAGAGTGTAACAATACTTTGTCCGGGCCCATGTCAGGACCATTTCATGCAAGTTTCAGCCAAATTGCACCGGTAGAACTAGAGAAGAAGTTCGAAATATGTTTCAAGATGGCGGCTGTGGCTGCCATCTTGGAATTCGGATCAACCCGAAAAAATAACAACACTTTGTTAGGACCATATCAGGATCATTTCATGCAAGTTTCAGCCAAATCGCACCGGTAGAACTTGAGAAGAAGTTCAAAATGTGTTTTCAAGATGGCGGCTGTGGCGGCCACGTCATTGCTAAGGATTTTAGTTGATACTCTTGACATTCCAAATAGTATAGCAATACAATTAAGAATGTATAATATGTACGCTGTACCAATACCCGAGCCAATATCACGTCCGTTAAACAAAAGAATACATTACCACTGACAACTTGATTATTTTAGACAATACGAACATGTACACATTGAATAAATCGTTATAACAATGTAATTTTCATTCCCCGTCAAGGTTCCAATACGTTGGTTGTAACATGAATATTACGGAACACATCTAGTATAGCGGACCCCATTTTTTCCGCGAAATATCACGAGTTTATTGACGGCGACCTGTATATATAGAGACCGCGTGAGCGGGCGGTCAAAAATTAAAAATATGGGTTTTTATGCAAAAAAATGTTAAAATTTGAGCTTACCGTGTCCTTTTTTGGTTAAAAAACTGAAGTTTTCAACAAAGTTTTTAACTAAGGATCATGCGGAAAACATTGTAGACTGTACGAGAAAAAAATTCGGGATTTCGTTTTGGTTGTCAGCCGAGCACGCGCTGAACATGCGCAATGAGTGATTTTACGGACTTTGATTTTATTTGTAAACATCAGTACACGTGTAGTTTACGATGGTGACGATTCGAATGAAGGATATATGACAGAAATAATGAAAACGTGGCAATATCCATCCACTGGCTTATTGAAATTGGATCATTTTTCAGTTTGTCAGGTAAATATTGCTCAACAGAGGAAAATTTGGCATGGAAAAGACAGCGAATCGGTGTTCACATGTGCTGGCCATGGTCCAAACATTATCGAAGATCACATTGAGGCCAAAGTTCCTTTCAAACGTCCTAGAATTGTTTTTTAAATATTTAAAATGCTACAAAAACAGTTAAGATGAGTTCAAGATGTAAAATTGAGTTGTTTTTTTTTCTTTTCTCGGGGGTTTCACCCCCGAACCCCCGTCGGCTCTTCGAAGCGGTGATTCAAAATGGCGACATATTTACATGATCCGTAGCAACCTCTGACATGCGCACTGATTATTATGTTTCTAAACTTCCGGGGTCCGCTATACTAGAAACTTCCAAGGTTCCAATACGTTGGTTGTAACATGAATATTACTAACTTTGCTTATAACGAAGCAATTCTGTTGGCTCCTAGAGGTTCGTTATAACCGTGTTTTAATGTACTGTATAGACGATTTGTGTAATGATCTAATAGAAGAGTTGCATAATTACACGACCAGAGTTCGGCATACAAGACATCCGACCACAATAAGTAATGGCGGACAGCAAGCGAATTTGAACACTTAACACATTTTTCTGGAATATCACATGAAAACCATTTAATCTCATGTCCATTAGAACTGGTTTGTTTCCGATATATGTGCATTTTAATGTTCTCTTCGACTGAATTGTCCCTTTAAGCACATCATCTCACACGTATATCAGTTTTAAACACAAGTCGTAATACAAATTTGTCAAATAGCTAACAGGCAAATCATATAAAACGATAATTACGTATCATCAAAGGGACACCACTCTGATGAGTCCATAATAATTAACACATATGTAATGAGGCAATCGCTAGGAATTCTTTTCAGTCTAGATGTAAAATATAAAAAAAAAAAAAACGAAGATAAAAAAGATAAAAAAAACATAGATTAATGAACTATGTATTCTTCTCTGTCTTTTTATATTTTTCCAAACATTTGTGAATTTCAAATGTGCAACTAATAAAGAAGTGATTGATCGATAATTTCAATATTGAAACAGTTTATACACTCAGAATATATGCAACACCCAAAATGGTAGGAATTTTTCCATTCTAAGTACCAAAAAAATCATAAATATTGCTCAAAATGATAAATTTATTAGGTCCCAAAGCAGTTTTCAGTATTTGTATGAGTTAGGTTTACAATTGTACATATTAATCTCTTTCTTCTTTATATTTATCCAAACGTTTGTGAATTTTAAATGTTCAACTGATTAAGAAGCAATTCGTCGATAATTTCAATATTCCAAAGTCAGTTATACGTTCGAAAAAAATAATATTTACGGTAACATTAAAATTTGTATATCAAATACATGTGATACATTTTTGTAGAGACATGTCTAATCAATGTAAAATCCCGTTACTATCAACATGAAAAACTGCAATCAATATATGTTAAGTTGGTTCGACACAAAATGTTATAAATCAATGTTCGACACAAAAATGTTATAAGTAAATACAAATATAAAATCATCAACAAAATAATTAATAAGGTAACTATCACAGAAAGTTTGCTAATAAGGTGACATACATTCAAAATCATTAGTA
Organism: Argopecten irradians; assembly: GCF_041381155.1. Taxonomy (NCBI): domain Eukaryota; kingdom Metazoa; phylum Mollusca; class Bivalvia; order Pectinida; family Pectinidae; genus Argopecten; species Argopecten irradians. Next base: position 28,248,598 of record NC_091146.1, read on the forward strand.
AAATATAAAAAATGATTCATTTAAGTTTTTCTATATGGATAATGATACAGTTTTATAAAAAAATAAACTACTTGTTAAGTTTCCACACATCCATCTTCCGAGAGTCAATAAAAGTCGCTAAATATACTCTCTATTTCATTCAACATTTTAAAGATGCTCTACCGCCGACGAATGGTATTTTTTCACTATCAAAAACAGGAACAGAGTGATTATTTGTTTTCTAATTTTCAGTTACAAAAGTTACTTACTTTACACCATTACCATCATTGAACAGTTTGGGCTTCTTATTTTATATACGAAAATATTTGAAATAATTAATTGCGTCCTGATTAGACTCCATGGCGCTATGCCCTATTTAGAATAAAGCACTAATGGCGCAAATACCAAAAATACCAAAAGCAAAGTAACTTATCAACTAGTTCAAATTTGCAAGTAAATAGACATTTTCATTTATGCTTTTTTGCTATAAAATTTACTTTATCAGCCAAACGGACAATATCTTAGAGTTTTCACGTAAGACAAATTCACAAATAAATTAAAGTCAAACATATACTTTTTTTAAGAAAACGTGCTATCGATATAAGTAACTTATGGAAATGTAGCGAGGGTAATATTGGGACCCAATGCTTGAAGTATAGCATCTATTGGTGTCACGATTCCAGCTTTATATGGATAGTCATTCAAGACACAATGTCCGATTGCCATTCCGACACATACCAATTGTCCGCTGACGTCTTGGCAAAACACTGCAGAACCAGAATCGCCTCCATCGAAAAAGTCCATACTCGGATAGATACCTGTAACTAAATACTGATTTTTCATCAATACTTTATCAGAACTGCCACTAACACCTAGTTTTTTTGCAAATGGCCGAACATCAGTACCGACTACACTCAGTGCTCCTCTTGTGACGTCAGTTTTGCTTCCGAATTTAATCACAGTTGGTTTAGACGGCAATGTGTTTACGTCACTTCTTCCAAGCGTTAATGCGTTGTTGTATTCGGGAAGTTCGTTAAATCCTGTTAACAAAAGTGAGTGATAGAAATGTATTGATGTTTGATTGTACGCTGAAATCTAAAAGATCTAATAAGACCAAAGATAACACTATGTGTTCAAACTATTGACCATGAATTACCATTCCAGGGTTATACCAACCTCATTTTGATTTACTACCTGTACGCAACCCCAGACTTGACCTTTTACTTACGGAACCTCTTCAGCAGAAGACATTTAAAAGTATATAGATATAATCAGTGTATATACAATGAAAACAGAAACCTAATGCTATCATTTGTGTTTATCTAAAAATTACTACACTACTGATCAGTTATAACTGAGTATCAATTAAGTTGTATTGCAGTTTGTATAGTTAATATTTCAACGATGTAAAATAAACAATGAAAAATAAAGAGACAACACAGTACCTGCGTTTATGTAACTACTCCGGTGTTGATTTGAGAAGTGACCAGCAGAAGGTACTCTAGATCGATCGGTAAGTACTACAACAGCGGCATCAATACTAGTGGGATGGTTTGGAGCGAAGACAGCTCTCGCTACAACTCCACAAGCAGTATTGTTGACAGAAGCCGTCGAATCAGTTGATGGTTGAACTACTTCAACTATCTGTTGTGCCGAAAAATTCAAAGCGTATGCATTTGTGGGCATATCAAAAAACACGTGTGAGCAGGATATAAATCCAGGATTGTTGTTGTATAGCACGAAGGGACCAAGGGTTCCGCAACTATTAGGAATACGATTTCCACTGGCATCATACTGGGGTGTTAATCGTCCAATTTCACAGCCCATTTTTAGAGTAGAATGGCGACGAGAACTTGAATCTGTCATATAGCCTCCGAACCTAAAGAAACCTTCCCGGACAACTACATTGATACGGTTGTCGTTTTTTATACAGAGTGTCCTTGGAAATTCCTCTTCCCCTAGCGGGATGACGCCCTTGGTGCTGCAATACAGGAGAACACATGCTTCATCTTTATTCGATCCATTTCTATTCGTTTTCACATACCTTCCCGTAATGATATTCAAATTGCTATGTCTAAGCCAAAGACGATCACAATGGGTTCGAATCGCTTCTTTCACTCTTTGTGCATCCATTTGTGATAGGACGGTTTCACCCGATGAAGAGGTTTTCGCTTTCTTTAAAACATAGGGGTTCCGGAGCTTCACCAGTCCTAGTCCATTGAAGTCATAGTCTTCAGTCTGGACAACAGATACCGAGTATACAATGAACACTCGTGAACGTGTACCGTTACCTTCGTTTTGATGGCCTGGGACGATGGTTGGCTTCAGGCCAGCATGTTTTTGTCTGAGTCGATCAGCTAGTTCCAGCATGAAGACATGCTCCATTTCAATGCTAAATGTCAATCCTTGTAAACATGACCTAATGCTATCTTCTCCGGCAAGTTTGACTAACGATCGTACTATCTCTGTTCTATCTACACAAGTTGCTAAATATAACGCTGTCGCTTCTTTGACGTTTACGGATTTCAAAGCCAGTTTACACAGTTCTTCATGAATAGTATGTTGTCTATCCCAGTCGATTCTTTTCCATCTCATCATACAGACTATCATTTCTGCCGTTCCATATACAGCGACTATATGTAACAGTCTCCATGACGATTTATAATGTGGATATGCTTTGACGAAAGTGTCTTCTAACGACATGAACGCTTCCATGTTGTTTTCCTTAACAACTGCTGTAATTAGCTCTGCACCTAAAATAATCATATATTCTTTTATTATTATAACACTTTTTTCTTTGGTAATGAGCACACTTTGCTATTGTGATACTAGCGCTATCTGCGCCTTCATATCAGCGCCCGGGCTGATAACAGTTTATGACGTCATAATTTTATATCAGCCCGGGCGGATGCAAAAGCTGATATCACATCATGCGGAGTCTCCACTCAGGATTTTAGTGTTGCCACTTTGATTCGATTTCAATTTTAAAATAGCTCGTATAAATCAATTGGATAAACGTATTGATAGTTAAGATCACAGAAATCAGAATTTGTCAGTTAATTATGATTTGACTGGAGACTTTTATCTTGAAGGTAGGATTAGGTCAAACGAATATTGTCCACATCCCCGAATACGAAGCATCGCCATTCATGTTTAACAATTTTATAACACAGTTAGGATCTATTTCGTGTACAGATAAAAGCAATGGCTTGCTTCAGTCAACAAAATAGACGATAAACTTTGCATAAAATGTATTCTGCATTTGTATACTGTAACATATACAAAAAGGAAACACTTCTCACTAATTCAACATTGAATTGGCCTATATCAATGATTAATATGAATTCTCATTATGAAATTGATTGTGCAATATAGCTCTATACGTTATAATACAGTTTTAAACTGTTTGAAAGATAACTTATAATATGACAATTTTGTTATGACATCCATTTTCAATCGCCATATCGCAGTTTTGGGCTGATAAAGGGTGCGATATCAAAATTGAAGTATAATAATCTATGAATATTTCATGAAAATATGTAAAAGCAATACCTTAAGATTACAATGATATAATATAACAGCATGAACTAGAAAAAAAATGACGAGAAAACAAAAACGTTCGTAAAGATTTATAATTCAAATAAACCTGATAGTTTAGTAAATGTATGCAATATGTACTTTTACCTGTAATGCGTTTAGTTGCCATATTCACATATAGAGGTAGTCGGCTTTCTGCGTCAGTTTGAATGTTCTGAAAGGTCTAGCCAATGTCAATATGCAACTATATTAAATCAGTTTCCTCATTTTTTTAATAGCAACTGATACAGGTGAATGTCTCATAAGTGATTAAGAAATACATTATGATATGTCAGAAGAAATATTCTCCACAAATATGTCAAATTTTCTCACTGAATCCAAACAAAATAAGGTAAGAATACACTGAAACCACTTGATTAATAATTTTAACAATGAGTGACATCCATATTTCCTGTAGTTTGTATTCTTTCCTAATTCCGTCCTGGAAGTAGATATTAGAAATTTGTCGTTTTGCAAGTTTAGTACAGCCATAACTCAACTGTAAAGGTTGTTTTCTAATTTTGCAGCTTTTGTTGTTATGGTAACTACGCAAAATATAGGTTTTGTCTAGGAAAAAGTAGAGTATAATCTTTAACATGTATAAATATATGTTAACTGGTAATTTGAAGTCACCCAGGAGAAAATCGATGATGCGCTCATAAGATGAAGAACTAAACTTACCATTATTAAAATGACATATCTCCGCATTTTTATAATTGTTGCATGCTTAGAATGGTTAACCATAGCAACAGTGCTGAAGCTGCAATGGCATATTGCAGTGATGATCGTGAAAATCGCCAACTGTGATTTAATGTAATATTTGAAAGTTTGACAGATTTGGGACTAATTTCTTGGATCGTGAAACGTTTAAAATCTTTAAAATCACTTCTTTACGTAAAGTCACACACACACACACACACACACACACACACTCACACACAGAGAGGCACACACACACACACACACACACACACACACACACACACACACACACACACACACACACACACACACACACACACACACACACACACACACCTAAAACAAAACACACCCTCAAATATATATGGATATTAACACTACATATATTAAATTGAAATATATGCCTTTTATTATAATTAGAAAGGCCTGAACTGCAATACTGCACACACATTAAGTTTCATTGTCAATATCAAGTGTTAGATATCGTATAAAGTATTGAATTGTTATCAAATTGAATGTAATAATGGTGTATGGAACTATGAATTATTGTTTAATGTGCAGTTCGCCATGACTTGCTATTAACCGAGTGCTACCTTTACTTTGATCTAATTACATGTCTACCAAACCCTTTTCAGTTACCAAATCTTGTTCTTGTCTGTTAAAAAGTCCCCATATGTAATAGGCAGAAACTGAAAAAAATAACCAATCTTATATTACAAACATCCGTAAAAGGAAAACGTTACGATGTGGCTTATCTGTGTATATCAATAGCTAATTATTATAATCAGCAAAAAAACAAATCATGCAGATATGACAAACTTATAATTGACAAGTAACGTTTTCTTCTTTTGTAGATACCAACTGCCATCTCTAAAACAGATAAAACTAATTTTATGAGTTTAATTCATTATTTTACTTACCAAGAGAGTGTTCACGAATTTTCCTATTCCGACCTTTATATAGCCCACCGTGGAATGTGATGTGTCTGATGCCGCATCTTCAGGAAGCTGAAAATAACAGACGCTTGGTATGAAAATATTCTATTTTTATCTCTATATTAATATTTGTCTATCTAAAGGGCCTGAAAATATGCTGCATTGTTTTATTAAATTCAAAATATTTATCAGAATTTAAAAAAAAAAACAAAAAAAACTAAATTTTTGTTTTCAAAAATTTTGAATGAGACATAACATAAAACATAAAACATGTATTGTTCTATCTAGACTCCCTCGACGCTTTTTTCTTTTTGACTTTTTTGCACGGAATCATTTAACAAAAAATGACATAGGTCATTGCGATAGCGAGTCTAGACCCGAAATCGATGACAAGAATAACTCATCAGGATTCTTAACAATAATACTTGAAACATCGTAGGTTAGTTATTAAAGTGTCTAAATCTGTTATTCCCTCTCTGGATAATGATATTTACATCTTTATGAGACCATTTTCAAGTGCTGATTATTGGCAAGAGGTCTTTCTTTAATAAAGTATACTTCACAATTAAAGTATTGCGCGCTGGGGTCAATATGCCCATATTGACAGGTATTGAATGTGTTTGCGAGTGTAACATCATACTTACGTTAATACCGCTTACAAAATAATAACGTCACACAAGATACATATCCGCACAATCAGGAGGAGAGGAGGAGGATAAGATAATTGCTGAACAAAATTATGAGTTCGTTGGGACATTGCTTACCAAACTTTGACAGTAAAGTGGTAATATTTCACACGTTTTACCCGTTGCATTTTTGAGAAAAGACAAGTATAAGTGTAGACAAATGTTTTCAGATGGCAGATATTTATTTCTCGACAAATGACAACGAACAAATCTAAGTAAAATATGAGATATTCATCAACTGACACCTGTCTGTTTAACACAGCAAAATCAATTGCCCAACTGTTACAACAGTTTTTGCGACCATGTTGACTCTACGTGATTTTGTTTCCATAGTGTTTTTCTTGATTTCATTTGTGTGTTTTCCCAAAAAATCACGCATGTTCCTTTATAATTAACATATCTTCTCTATTATGTTTATCATTTTGTTTATGTACCATATTACATAAATTTCATAGTAGTAATTCCACAGGTCATGTAACATTTATTGCTTCAGTTGAAAATGATGGGAGAATCAATCAATGCCATCTCAAGAACGATAATTCCACAAAACGCGCTGCTTTGAATTTGCTGTTTTGATGCTAGAATCCATCCCCCAATAATGACAGCTGAATATATAGCAATAATCTAGTATTGATATTTGATAGCAATTTAATACAAAAGTGTCGAAAAAAGTGTGCACCTATATTCACGCGATATGTCATTATATTTATATTCGGAGTGTTTTGTTACTACATGAATCAACCAACTGACGACAACAAACATTTGCCTATGAAAACACTATGAACACACTATGAATACACACAGAATATGATTCCCGTGCATCGATCAGCTGATTTAAAACATCACGCCAGTTTCATATCAATGAAAAATAGTCCCTTACAACATTTGATGTATGATCTTTAATGTGTTGTTTCTTGATTTAGAATCAACTAATGTTTACTATAATAAGTCAATCAAATCTTATTTCAAATTAATTTCTTGTTAATCATTTGTCATTTGCAAAAATAAGGTCGATCGGAAGGTGGAAACATGAAAACGCGACGTTGTGGAACGACTTTGTAATTCAGCTGTTACATTAATCTCGTTTCTCAAAAAACATTTTGTTAGTTTCATGGTATAATCTAACATTCGAAATAGCAGTTTCGTATGGGCAAATCGTCATATTATAATAAGAGAGTCTATTGATACATGTGCGCAAACGCAGTTGGTTGTCATACAGTAATGCATACATCGAAACACTAACTCCAGCAAGTATTGTAAATGTGCATAAGATTTGGCCGTTTGAATCTGTATTTTAAAATCTTTAATATCAACAGTTTGCACATAATAGCGTTTATCAAATAATAGATAAACGTGTTTAATGCCAGCGAATGTTTTATTTATAGTTTATAGGTAACAATAAGGATATGATACATGTAGGTACTAGGTATCTTTAATAGGCCGAAACACCAATCGAGTGCGCCCCACTTAGAATGATGTAGGGTATCTTTAATAGGATGAGATACCAATCGAGCGCGCCCCTCCTTTATTTGATTATAACTTCCGGTTAGCCATTTGTCAAGGCACACAATTCATCAAACCCACCCTCCCTCCCTAATTTTGAACTTTCATGCTGCCAGGATGTCTTATATATTTCAGAGGTCTTGAATGTCAGGAAGCACTGTTTGTTAAGAAAACCGGATCAAGCACAGAAGTGAGATACAGGTACATGGTCTATTTCTGCACGGTATACATTCTTACGGACTCAAAAGAATATCATTGTGCACTTGTCCATGGTGAAAATCCCAGGTTGGACACGCGTGTGAGATATGTGAACTGTCGATACAGCCTCCTGTATTCTTGGTTCTTAATGGAACATTTTGAGTCTTAACAGTGTGAATGCGATTAGGATGGTCACATTCCAGGTTTGATTTAAAGCAAGTTTTATTCTTTTTCGATACTATGCTATTATATCAGAAACAAATATTTCTGTGTGATTGTCTTATTGATTGGACATTGTCCAATGTTATACCTGTTGGATTCCTTTCCACAACAAATAGCAAGCTATTAATTGGACTTGTGGAATGTTCCACTAATTTGTTTGCTTAATTTGGGGAAATTTTATGGGAAACATTTTCATGATTATTAAGCCTTTCATGGCCATTTATATATGTTATGTCGCTGTTGTTATTAAGGGAGGGGGGCAGAGCCCAGAGGGAGACAGAGAGGGCTCATCCGGCTAAGTACTCATACCAGCTTTGCTTTACAGCAGGCTGGTGGTTATTAGGCATAAAGAATGGGGTTTCTGTCGTTACCGCACGGCCCCTTTCCCTTCCTGGTACCATGGAGGGAGGTGTCCACCTTGTTATATTTGACCGAGGTGGGCTGGTGGTGATAATGGGTTTTAGTAAACGGATGGGGGTCTCATTGTCTAGTTCGCCCTCAGAAATTTTAACCTAGGGGAACCGGTGTCTCGTGGTACCGTGGGAGACACTGGTATGCTCGGTTCTTTGGCTACCAGTTCTCCTTCTGGGCTCTTGTCATACTGCGGCCATTCTTCCATAATATCTTTTGTTGTAGTTGATGTAAATAAATTCAAAATTAACATAATTATATTTGTTGGGTGTTTTGTGCATGCAGTCTGTGTATTAATAAAAATCTAAAAATTACAGCAGACTTACTTGGTCGGCTTCGTCAGCCAATGTATTTTCATTGTATTTGTATTGTATGTTTATGTAACGTGATTGAGTGATCATGAGTTACCCGAAAGTACGTGTTTATATACCTACTAAATGACATGTAGATGTACTGATCGTTATACAGAAACAACTAAATATGTAGCAAAATTCTGGTGTGTTAAAATTTGGCGCTCAAACACCAAATAAGCCAAAATATGACCACATCCAAAATATTCCAATTTAATGGTAGAGCGGAGAGCTAATATTGATATCTGATAGCAAATATATCAAGAAATTGTTCACCTATATTCAAGCGACATGTCGTTTTGTCCAAGAAGGGAACAAGTTCAATAAAACCATCTCCTTTGATTGTTGTCACGAAATTGTACACACACAGCTTACCTGATTTTCCTTAGATAATCACAACTCTAAAATTTGAATGAGGGAAAGAACATCAACATGTTCTGTTAATGAAGCAAACAAATACACATTTATTGTGCCTTATGAATTATACATCAGCAAGGGTATCTCGAAGTGGCATGTTTGTAACTTTGTCTAATGATATATGGAATACCTTTAGGTCTCCTTTGATTGATTTTATTGTCATTAAAATGATATTTCTCATTCATATATTGCCATATATTATACTTATATTCGTCATCTTGAATCCAGTCTATGTACTTATGAGGATTTATCTTTGATTTTGTTTAATTTTGTTGAAAGCTTTTTCGAGCAAAATGTTGTATATAATTTAGATTTTAATAAATCTTTAAAGTCCTGTATTTTACAATGATATGAATACTTAAATTATCATATTTAACATAGGCATCACAATATCTTTTACAATATCTGCCATGCAGCATGTAGGGTTTTTATGAGAAACATAGTGTCTTATCATTTGCAAGTAAGTTTACTTCCGATGGATATACTGTATATATTTTTCGCTTACTTTTTTTTGTTTTAATGTATATACTTACTCAATTGCAATATTAGAATTAACCGTGCAAGAATTCTTGCACAGTTAAATGATTTAAATCTATACATTCTATGTATGATTACATATGCCATACACGATCAAACAACGAACTATGGGTCAGTTATGCATTGATAATATCCAAATGATTTTTTTGTTTTCCTCTTGAAGAAATCAATTAGGAATATTTATATTTTTTCACTTCACAAGATATTAAGGGCAGTATGTTTTTTTTTTATTTTTTTTTTTATTACGGAGCTCCTAATGAGGCATATCAATGTAAATCATTACCTCGAATAATATATTTATTAGTTCAAAGTAAAATTGTATGGATGGGTTTTGATTGATGAAGGATTTCTAATCCTTGTTGTCGCAATCTGGATATTCCATTCGAGACCAGATTAAACAATCTAAAACCAAATAGTTGTTAATTTGATTCGAAGTGTCCCGTTAAAATTGTCTTACCTACATGTATCGTACAACAGTTTGTTATAGACAAATGTCTGAAAATAAATATAGAGAAGAAATCGATAACAATGCATGTAACAACACTACACCAAATTAAAAAAGAAGATAAATTAAAAGGATCAATGATCAGGAGCATAATGGAGAAAAGTACTGTGAGGTTCGAATGAATGTGATTGATAATGAACAAAATGTCAATTGCTTTGAAACATGGAGCAGTGAAGTACTCCTTTCTTTTGATATGGAGTGGTTAAATTTGTGTAAAATAAAAAAAAAATCGGCAATATATAAAGCACACTTTGTGTGAGGTTTTGATGCATAATTCAAAAGTATGGTAATATGTTAAAATGTAGGTTTTTTAAATTCACAACACTTTTTTTTATAATACAAATATATTTGTGTATATTTTGAAATTTTAATGATGATGTCTTGTATATTTTGAAACATCATTTTGTGCATGCGATGGAATAAGGAAATGTTTAAATACTTTAATTTTTCCAAATTTTGTTTTGTAAGGAAGCACGAAAATATTGTTAAAATATATGCAAATGTTGTGTGTAGATGTGGATATGATTTGTTACTCATTGTTTAAAGTAATGCACTCCGATTATATCACATCGTTTACTTGTATACATGATCTGCATTGAGGACACTTGTTGCCAAGGCGATAATATTTGGTATTGCTACTATTGTGATGTTAAATTGACAGGCATCAACAGTAATCCATGGATTACTATCACTGACAAAATATCCACCCCTAGACTATATCATAGAAACACTGGAGGCAGTTCTGGAGAAAAATAAAAGTGATCAATCACAGGTTTGGCAATACTTCTTTGATAATTACGGAGAGAGCGACGCCTGCCTTTAGAGTCGTTACTAGTAAGTTGTTAAAGACACTTTTCATTACATCAAAGGTACAAATTGCATGTGTTTTCAGTTGAATTCAAGTTTACTATGATAAAGTTCAAGGGTGGATGTAATGTCATTAATTGTCAGTAATAGTAACCACAGGAGCAATAATGATGATTGGCATGCTATATCCTTCGATAATCCGACATTTGGAATATTTGAGGAAAAACAGCGATCCATGCAGGCAAAATCACATTAGATCATTCATAGTGATTGTCGGTAGTGCTAATGACTGCAGGCCGGACAGTACTACTATACTTGCGTGTAAATTTACTAATATTTGTTTTTGCATCTTTTGCGTTTGTTCTTCAATGCGTGTTTGTCTAGATATACGAATACGTTGTAGTAATAGTTTATCCCATAAAATACACTAATCTGAGTAGCATGGAAACCTTATTATCCAACACTACGTTAGTTTTGTTTATAATACAAGATACAAAGAACGTTATAGAAAATTATAGCACGTCATTGTGTATCATATTGTACTATAATAGTCTTATATGTGGACATGAAGGATAGGGATATTCTACCAGACGGTCACAGAAATATTGTAAATATTAGAAAACCGTGACTGCAAATCAATTCTCCATACATTATTTTGTTTGATATTTTCAACGCAAATCCTGTTGTTTGATAGCCATGTAATACAGACGACATGAGCGTATTGCATTACACCAGCCAGTATTACACCTGTAGGTATGAGAGATATTCATATCAGAACTGTCATACTTTAATGGATGCTAAATCTTTAGATAAACAACCTCATTATATAAATAAGATTTACATTTTGTTCATTAAAATCAAATGCTTAATCATGCAAGTGTATCTGAATTGTTGTTTTTGTAAGTTCAACGTTGTTATCCTTTGACTGCGATATGTCCTTAATGCTATTATTATTTTATGCAAAATTATTTTACACGAAACTATATTGCTTTTGCTTATGTTTATTAAATATGCGAAACTTTCCAAACATGATACTTTTATGCCTTGAGACGTGTACTATATTAAGCATCTTTCATAAGAAAATTGAACAAAACGAAATAAAGAGTGGTGTTAACGAAATTGTTATTGATTACTTTATGACCGGTAAGGTTTAAGAAAATTATAACCCCTGCACTGTCGAAGATGTCAGATTGGGATAAGTTGTGGTCATTTTTTCACATATTTCTGAATAAGTGTTGTCGTGTATTGTGCGGAATTTTACTAGATAGCGATTGTATACAATAGCATTAATATATATAAATCCTGACGTCACGTCATTTTCCTGACGTCACATCATTTTTCTTACGTCATTTCATTGTTTCTGTCTTGACGTCACAATGAATTATCAGCAACTGAATATTGTTCTAGGTCATATTACACATGTACCATATGCAAAATTAGTACATGGGCGAAATTACTGGATATCAGGTGGATTTTGTGATAAATAAATAAAAAAATACTTCATGAAAATATAATTGAATTCATTATCGTTCCTGTATTTCTGTTTAAAAATGCAAGTTGACAAAACATAACGATGATTGAAAAAAGGTGATTAATTGAAACGTGTTTGAAACAAGTATGAAGCCGTTTACAACACCATAATTGAAAAATAGAAACAAACATGCAGGCTAATGGGCGCCTGATCTTGATTTGCTTCGGATACTCAAATTTAATTGCCACTTGCCAAATTACTTATGAAATTACCCTTGCTTTTAATAGGATGTAAATAAACAAACAAAGCAAACCCGTTTAACCTGATTTTGTCGTTGTATCTATCTTTGTATCAAGAAAAGCCAATTAAAATAAAAAAAGTATAAATATTGATAGAGTTATTGAGGTATCGACAGAAATAGAAATGAACACATATACGTTGATAATATATACTTTATATTTCATTCAAGAAATCATTAAATAACACTTGATGATTAAACTTAATTATTCATCAATCAAAATCATTTAAAACCTTTTTATATCACAATCTTGATTTTCTTTACTAAATCCTATGCGTGTTGGATCATTAATATACAACTAGTTTGTGTTTTCCAACTGTCATTATATAACAATAAACCGCATTTGCGTTGGTATCAAAACATGTAATTATATTTTTATAATCTTTATATCAAACACAACATATAAATCAACAGTGTTTAGACCTTGTCTAACCTGGTCTTGTGTTCTAACCTATTGTTCTAACCTATTGTTTGTTATAATACAGTTGACCTGCGATAATCCGAACGCGCTTATTCCGGAAATCTCATAATCCGGACAGAAATATAAAGAATAATATTTGAAAATTCACCAGGTAAGCAGACTATCTGGAAAATTCATAATCCGGCAAATTGTGGTCGGATTATAGAGGGTCCACTGTCATAAAACAAACAAATGCGATTTTAAATAAGAATATTTAAAACAAAAATCCTTTCATCGGTTCCGTAGATATGGGATTTTAATGAATGATATGTTTCTATTCATTTTGGGCATTGCGAAAAGTGCAACAATTGATTAAGAATACACAAGCATATCATTGTAAAATATTATCTGTTTAAGGTTTGAAATAAACAGTTCAAAAAAACATTTCAAAGTCTGGTGCAAAAACCATCCTAAACTTATACAATATAAGCTGCCAAAGCCGATCTATGTCTAATAGAGCTTTTTTCTTTCTTAAGTGTAGTAATGAAAACTTTATAATCCCGAAACCTGTCTAAACCGATCATTTATTCCGATGGTATCCGATTTAGACAAGTTAAAATGTGCTATAATACATCCACTATCATATAATAATATGACTGTGAAATGTTATTCATAGTATGAATTCGTATATAAAATAAAACAGATTGTATTGAGTAAAACAGAATTGTATTGATTCAGAATATAAAATTGGACGTTGTACTAACATACACACTTGGTCATCCAGACAACTGTATAATCGGTTCTTTCCGCGGGTATGTTTCGTGGTTTTGACTAAAAGTAAAAATTAAAGTAAAAAAGAAGCCTTAAAATTTCCTGGTCTTTTGCTATAAGGGTACATATAGCTTGTCAATTTCCTGATATTTTGCATATGAAATTTTCGCAACTAGAGCAATATCAAACAAAATAAAGGTAATATCTCCCTCGGTAAAATATCCAGTGATACAGTACCAGTTACAGCTTTAACTCGAACTCATAAATGTCGAGTATATAACTGAATTCGAGTTAAAATCTCAGATTCATTTTAATCAATAATTGTAGAACAGAATTTTTAGTCTCATGAATTTAAAACAATGTGAAAATAAAAGCCTATTGATCGTGGCTAAGATTTCCTAGCACTCGATGTTGATAAATCGGTTAATAAAATACATAGGTATCTTGTAATGATACATGCATACAAACATGTAGATGCTTATCAATGAAACTATGAAGGCACGATAAAGTCATTACAATGTTGGTGATAGGAATACATCAACTGAAATAACACTTTTTAAACGGTGAATGCGATTATAAATACTATAATAATGATAAGATAAAAAAAACTTAGTGTAATCATGACCGACATTCTCTTGAAGTTTGTTTTGCGGTCTATACATCAATAAACCAAATTATTATCGAGTTCAATCATCAATCTCCATTATTTACACTGTAAGTTTAAACAGAGAGACAAAACGATAAAATCATGATTTACAAACGATTGGTATGGACGACGCAAAACTCTCGCACGTCGTTATCAACAAAATCTCCTTCCACCCTCACGTTTTCTGCTTATGTAACCTTACATTATTCACAACTATTTAGATCGTTTCTTAGTATGGATAAAAACCTGGTTCTGAATATCAGTTATGAACGGCAATACCTGAAAATTTCTTCAGTATTAACAAAAGAAGAATCATACATAATATATATTACGGTATTCGGTTTTTGATTATGACTCTATGACTTAATGATTATACATTATATATACAGTATTAACAAAAGAAGAAACACACATTATTATTAAGTTCTTTCTCCGGTCATTAAAGAACCTAGAATGGTGTCATTCATTATATGAAGTTTGTTTACATACATGATACGGACTCTAACCATATCCAGTATAGATATTTTGATACAGACTATAGTAAGCCTATTGTTGGCATTCCCGAGCGACCAGCAATGCTGTGGAAATATCTGAGATGAATAAATACATCAATCAATCTTACAGAAATATATACAAAAGCAAAATTATGTTACGTGACGTTAATGAGGAAGTTTTGTTGCATTGGCATCTCAGTTTTTATTTGTTTTTCAACGTTTCTTAAAAATACTGCATAACGGTAATTTTTCGTCAGTGAGAATGATGTATATATAAACAGATGTGTAAACGATCTATCAAAATAATCTTTCAATCAATACCATTGTATACATAAAACTATTCACCAGATACAAACAAAACTTGTATCAACACCCAGAAATATATCAGGTTTACAAGGCACTTTTTAACATAAAGCAAATGGTATAAGAATAAAACAAAAAAAAAATTTATCAGGATACACACATGTTTTGTACAGATTGTCATTATGCATCGCGATGAAGATTATGGAATTGGTTGGGGCGTTCCCTACCGACGATTTATAAAATCTATAAAATTTGATTGAAAATACGAAAGTAAATTACATATGTAAAGCATTATAAACATACGAATGTCAATATTATGGGTCATACACAAGTTAACGAATAGTAATTGTCAATATCATGAGTCATACACAAATTTATGATATGAGATTACAAGTATATTTGTATACATACGTGAAAATATATGCAAATTGATTACACAGAGTTAAGAAACGATCAGTGCATGTAGTTGATGAACAATCCTACTGCGTATCATAAAACACTGTTTTGGAATACAATATAATAATAAAAAGCATTACTATGACAGTCATTAAAATTATCACAGCTTCCCATTTTAAGACACATGTCAATTTTCAAGTCATATAATAGACATTCAATTATATAATAGACATACCCACAAACAATTTTCTATTTCATTTGGGCAAAAGATACATGCTTGATCATACACAGAATAAAAAAACTCGATGCATTTTCGACATTTTTGTATGTTTTCACCTTAGTGTAAATCATCTTAAAAATGAGATCATTATATTGATGTGATGGGTCATACCAATAATCAAACGCATCACGAAAGAAAAAAGAGGTGACTGCAATTTGACTTTTCATTTCAACATTGTGTCAATTATAATTCTGAACATTGACATTAACACAGAAAACATTATTTTTCATTAGTTTTCTACAATGGTGTGCGATGATCTTAGTAATATTGCGGCTTCAAAATATTAATTTAATTTCTTTCAATCAGAAGGTTTGTTTTGCGTATCTTCAAATACCTTAATTTGTGTTAGGTGACTATAACATTTTATGAAAATAATCGCCAATAAAAACAATTACAATCAAAAGTTTGTTGAATAATTGGATATACCATAACGTTAAACAATGTCTCTCTTATATCCTATCATCATTTACTTTTGGAAAGGTGGCTAGTTTGAAATTGGGACCCAGTGCCTGGAGTATAGCATCGATTGGTGTTACAATTCCAGCTTTATATGGATAGTCATCTAAGACACAATGTCCTATTGCCATTCCGACACATACCAAATGTCCATTATTGTCTTGGCAAAACACTCCAGAACCAGAATCGCCTCCATCGAAGAAGTCTGTACTCGGCGGGATACCTGTAACCAAATACTGATTTTCCATCCTTATCTTTCCAGCACTGTCTCCAAAACCAAGTGCTTTAGAATAGGGCCGTACATCAGCACCGACCACACCCAACGCCCCCTTAGTAACGTCAGTTCTGCTTCCGAATTTCACCACATTTGGTTTCGAAGGCAATGCATTGAGTTGAGCACTGGAAAACATAAATCCGTTGTTGTATTCTGGGAGTTCCTTGAATCCTGTAGAGAAATAAAGATGTAAAAGATAAACTAAGGAATGATTATATGATTATACACATCCGTATATCAATATAGAACACGTTTCGCATTCAGTGAACATGAATAAACATGAATAAACACCTTGACCTTGTCATACAGACTAGCTGGCTGTAAAAGACCTATGTCTGAATATCCCATCTAAAGGTTTTAAGGCAGGTTCTACTGTATATGAAAATGTTAACTTTCATCCTCAAATCTTCTTTTAAGAGAGAACATCAGTATATCTAAAACTAGTTTAATGAAGTCTAAACACATCCATTAAGAATTTGTGAGATATAGGAATAAAACAACCCCATTTGTAAAACGGGGCCACGTCGGGGGGGAATGGGTTAAGTATTTTCAAATTTCCATTTCTCAATACAGGTGCAGGATTTACAATAAATTTATATACCTGCCTCTGCAAGGAACCAACCTCGGTGACTCTCGGATTACTAGTCTGACTACTCAACCGATCGAGCTAAGAGAATGTTCACATCTAGCCGAGGCGATATATTGCGGCTGGTATTGACCAGGGGTAGAACACAACATAATGACACAAGCCTTCTACCTCGGGTTCCAAATTTATGTTGGGCAGTTGGCAGGTAATGACCGCTGGACGGCGGTTGTTTTCAATATACTCCAGTTTTCCTCCACAATCAAACAAAGCACGTTCTTAAATGACCCTGGTTGTTAAAAGCACACAATAGGATACCGACACACATGTCAGATCAATATGTATAACAAGACACCAAGATAAATGTAAACAATGGGAAGGGTAATTTGGGTCGTTTTACGGTCACTCATTGTTGCGGTTAAATTTACCTTGTGATGATCCGGGTACGTACCATAGCACATGGAATATTTTTAGACAAACACATTAGAATGTGTTCTATTTATATATACTTTTTAGATATGAATTTTTTGTTGAAAACTGTGTATTTAGTTATGAAAAAACAAAATTAAGTAAAGATAAATGCATAATGGTCAACGATGATTAAGTTTGTAGAACATTCACAAAAAAACATAATGGGAACTTCAATTGACCAACCATCCGCAAAACACATTACAGAATAAAGAATAGCATGTCAAAATGTTTCGCCCAGTCATATGGCCACATACAATTTCAAGAAAAGCTGTGTAAATCTAGGCATTTAGAGAGACATTAATAAGTCCGTCTTTTTGTAGTATCACTAAAACGGTATACAATATTAATAGATAGCACAGCATGAGTAATTTATACCTGCGTCTACGTAGGTACTGTGTCTTTCATTCGCGAATTGACCTGCTGTAGGTTTTCTGGATTGGTCTGTTATCTTCACCACCGTGGCGTCAATGCTTATTGTACCAGATGGATCGAATACAGCCCTCTCTACAACGCCACATTCTTTGGAATTGACAGAAGCAGTTGAATTCATTGATGGCTGGACTACTTGAACCATGGGAAATGCTGCTGTGAAATCTATAAAATTTGAATGCGATGGAATATCAAACAATACATGTGCGCAAGAGAGAAATCCAAGATCATTGTTGAATCGCACGAAGGGACCAAGAGTTCCGCCACTATTGCGGATACTTCTTCCTCTGGTGTCAAACTGGGGTGTCGACCGTCCAATTTCACAGCCCATTTTGAGATAATCATGACGACACGTTCCTGACGCAGTTGCATAGCCACCGAAATCAAAGAAACCTTCGTGGACAACTACATTAACATAGTCCCCATTTTGTATGACGAGTTTTCTTGGGAACTCATCTTCTCCTAACGGGATAACGCCATTAGTGCTACAATACAGGATCACACATGCTTCATGGATATCAAATCCACTTATATTCCTTTTCACTCGTCTTCCCGTAATGATGTTCAAATTACTATGTGTTTGCCAGAGACAATCACGATGTGTTTGTATTGCCTCTGTAACTCGTTTTGCGTCTTCATTTGATAATCCATCTACATCTTCATTTGATGAATCTGCATCGTCATCTGGTGACTTCTCGACATGTGCATCTTCATCTGGTTCAGTCTCTGCATCCTCATTTTTTACGCCTGTTTCACTTACAAGTGCACCACTGTTCGTTCTTTTTATAACATATGGGTTTCGTAGCTTCACAAGTCCAAGACCATTGAAGTCATATTCATGACCATGGACGAGAGACACCGAGTATACAATGAACACCCGTAATTGAGTACCGTTATCTTGGCGCCGATGACCTGGGACGATGATTGGCTTCAGTTCAGCATGTTTTTGTCCAAGTCTATCAGCTAGTTCCACCATGAAGATATGCTCCATATCATTGCTAACTTTCAATCCTTGTAAACATGTCCTAATGTTTTCTTCTCCGGCCAGTTTGGCTAACGATCGTACGATCTCTGTTCTCTCTAGACAAGTTGCTAAGTATAATGCTGTCGCTTCCTTGACATTAGGATATCGCGATGCTCCTTTGAATATCTCTTCATGGATAGTATGTTGTCTATCCCAGTCGATCCTTGTCCATCTCTGAATACGTTCAACCATTTCTGCTGTTCCATATACAGCAACTATATGTAACAGGCGCCATGGAGATTCCCCAAGTGGATATGCTGCGACGAAAGTGTCTTTTAACGACATGAAGGCTTCCATGTCGTTTTCTTGAACAACTGCTGTAATGTGCTCTGCACCTAAAATAATCATATATTCTTATAATTATAACACTTTTTTCTTTGGTAATAAACACACTGTACCATTTCAATACTATTTGCTGTCTGGGCCTCCATATCAACGCCCGGGCTGATAACAAGTTAAGACATCATAATTTGATATCACCCCGGGTGGATGAGATAACAACCCTGGCTGATATCACGTCATGCGATTTTTCACTCCGGACTTTAGTGTTGCCACTTTGATTCAATTTCAAAATTATACGTATAAACCAATTGGATAAACGTATTGCAAATTAAAGATCACAGAAATTAGAATTTGTCAGTTGATTATGAATTGACTGAAGACTTTAATCTTGAAGGTAGGATTATTGTCAAACGAGTAATGTCCATATCCCCGAAAACGAAGCATCGCCATTCAAATTTAACAAGTTATAACGCAAATATGAACTATTTCGTGTACAAATAAAAGCAATGGCTTGCTTATGTCAACAAAATAATTAAAATGTATTCTGTATTTCTATACTGTGACACATACAAAATGAAACGCTTCTCACTAATTCAACATTGAATTGGCCTATATCAATGATCAATATGAATTCTCATTATGAATTGGATTGTGCAATAGAGCTCTATACGTTATAATACAGTTTTAAACTGTTGGAAAAATAACTTATAATATGAAATTGTGATATCACACCCTTTTTCAGCCGCCATATCAGCCCAAGGGCAGTAGAGGACTGATATGGCAGTCTCGGGCTGATGCGTGCGATATCAAAATTGTAGTATGATAATCTCTAAATATTTCATGAAAATATGTAAAAGCAACACCCTAAGATTATAATGATATAATATAACAGCATGAACTAAAAATAATGACGAGAAAACAATAACTTTGGTAAAGATTTATAATTCCTATAAACCTGATAGTTTAATAAATGTATGCAATATGTACTTTACCCGCCATGTGTTTAGTTGTCATATTCCCATCTGGAGGTAGTCCGCTGTGTACGTCAGTTCGAGTGTTCTGAAAGGAATAGCCAATGTCAAATTGCAATTTTTAAATCACTATCTTCAAATGTTTAAATAGAAAATAATACAGGAAAATGTCTCATAAACGATTATGAAATATATCATCTTTTAAATTTAAATTGTATGTTTTAACTCGTTAGATTGAAGAGAAAATTATGTGTACTCAAAATATCTAACCGTTTACCTAAATTGGGTAATGAATGATTATAAAATTTGCTTTGCTATTCTTTTATCTGTAAATGCAAGACTTTTGGGTAATGATGCACAAAAGATTGGTAAGATGGTATTGTAAAATTAAGTTTTGCTTTATAAATTATGTTACATAACTGCATTTTACCTCCAGAAAAAAAGTGATTATTTTATGTTTATTAAATCAAGGTTATTCAAGCATGATGTCACTATTTTTTTCAACGTCATGGGCATATTAAAGAAATTCTGTTTGCACACTGTCAAACGTTTGCGAACAAAATTTATTTAATAACCCGATGAAGTTAAAAAACAGCTACATCAACGCTTTTCATTAATTTTCAAGACTACTTGATAAATACTTGACATAAAATACTTTTAAAGTTACGATTCCTTCCACTGGTTTTCCAATCGATTATTCTTTTCTAAATCAATACGCAACGTCGACGTCTGTATTGTAACGTAATGAAGTTTTCTTTATAGTATGTGAAAAAAGAATCTGCTAATCAGAATGTCGGATTTCGTATGGAATTATATGAAAATTATCTATAAATTTTATATATATATATATAAAACAAATATAAAAAAAAAAAAAAATATAATATTAATTACAAAACTAATTTGGTCTTTTTTCAGGACAGTATGATTGCTCATTTGGAACATTAAGTTGTTCTTAAATTATTAAGAACGAGAGCCTTAATAGTATTTCCTAAAAAAAACCTACATGTGCCTCAAATTAGTTTTACGCCTAATAACATCTTTCGATTTACAATTATAGCATATAGCATTGCGTGACCGTAAGTACATTATCGAACCGTAATATATTATATTATTATAATATGTATAACAGGTAGGCCATACTAATTCTACACATTTTATTATGAATATAAATACATCTTTGAGATCAACATACATTTTGAACTGAGAAAAATATGCATTTATTCCCATTCATACATTCCTGTCATAGTGCAAAGAAATATAACAGTTAGGCTTTATTTCATGAAAATGTTTCTTTACGACCTATAAGCTTTTAAAATTGTGGCCGTGTGCCGTATATTGAGAAGAATATATAGGCGTTTATATTTCACAAAAAATACACTCCACAAGTATTGTCAAATTAACTAACTGAAATCCAAACAAAAAAAGGTAAGAATACACTAAAACCATTTGATTAATTTTAAAAATGAATGACATCCATGTCTCCTGTAGTTTGTATCTCTTTTCTTATTCCGTTCTCTGAAGTAGATATTACAAATGAGTCGTATAATTGCAAATTTAGTACACCCATAACTCAAATGTAAAGGTTTGTTTTTCTAATTTTGTAGCTTTTGTTGCTATGATAACCCACTCAGAATGTAGGTTTTGTCTAGGAAATAGAGTACAATATTTAAAAGCATATAAATATATATATTTACTGAGAATTTGAAGTCACTTATGATATGTCTCAGGAGAAAATCGATGATGCGCTTATAAGATGAAAACTAAACTTACGATTTTTAAAATTGACACAATATCCGCATTTTATAGCAGCAGTACTGTAGCTGCAATGGTGTATTACAGTGACACATAATACATCGGTGTTTAAATACGCCAACTGTATTATTTAATGTAATATTTGAAAGTTTGACATATTTTGGAACTAGAAAGGGCACACACGATACATATTTCTTGGATCGTTAAAGTTCTATACGTAAAGTCACACACAAATATTCATTGATCATATCAAGTGTTAGATATCGTATGAAGTATTGAATTGTTATCAAATCGAATGTAATAATGGTGTTTGGGACTGATGGATTATTGTTTAATGTGCAGTTCGCCATGACTTGCTATTAACTTGTTAAGGTAGCCATGTCGACTTATTATCTCGTCAAGTCGACTTATTACGTAACTAAATTGACAACAATATCTCACTATGTGAGTGACGTTAACATTGAATTACAACTAGAAATATGTGTTGATCATGCTGCCATTGGATGGAATTAGATAAAAGTGTATGCATATATTTATATAATTACGTTTTCAATACCCGATACGTTACGATATGATTGAAATGGTTGTGCGATAAATTTCACGTTGACTCTTTGTGATTTCGTGTACATAGTTGTTTTCGT
Organism: Argopecten irradians; assembly: GCF_041381155.1. Taxonomy (NCBI): domain Eukaryota; kingdom Metazoa; phylum Mollusca; class Bivalvia; order Pectinida; family Pectinidae; genus Argopecten; species Argopecten irradians. Next base: position 28,271,368 of record NC_091146.1, read on the forward strand.
ATGGAAAGACTCATCGACCCCAAGTGATTTTGTGGGGTTTTTTTTTCTAAAATGACATATGTCTCCTGTATTAAACAGATCATATATATTAATGTTTTGACAGATGTATCATGTCGCATAAATGGTACAGTACTAATTTCACAGCTTGGAAAGAGTAAGATAAAAATCCGAGGATGAAGCAAAGCTATTTCAAACAGTGGATTCTCATCACAGAAGGGTAAGCAATAAATATAATTAATTAATAATTTATGTTAAACAATCTCATCCGGGAGAACGGCTAATTTCTTATCATATAATGGGACGTCGTTAACTCTAAGATGGCCTTCCATTAATTTGGACCAAATAAAAAATCCAATTTAGTTTATTACATATTCCTGATTGGATTAATATTACGTCCGATCAACATTTAACATGTTAGTGGTCTATTAAATTTCATGTTTTTTCAGAATTACTTTAGTCTTTTAACTGTGTTTACCAAAAACCACAACAACCAAATACAAAGTAAACACACTAAAATGATTCGATAGCCCCCTACTTTTCAATTCTTAACTATTATCTCAAACAAGCCTGTTTTACACAACCAAACCTCGGTTGATCCACCATCAAACTGGATTTAAAAACACAACGTTTCGGTAATTTAATTTAACAGAACAGAAAAAAAAACCGCACCCGAAAGTCGATATATAAAGTTTCAAACCGTTTACATTTTTTAAACGGGATAAATAAAGGGGGAAATCTCAAATAGTATCTAACATAACAATTTGTTACATCACGTTTAATATTATCAGAATTATTGCTTAACCTTATTATATTTCACTTGTTATATTTTTAAGACCCACGAACGAAGTTTGATGATTTATTTGTTTTACTCTGTCAATTTGTAGTCGGAAACATTTCTCGAATTTACACGTCTCTTAATGAAACTTTATACAAAAACTTGGGATAGTCCAGAGAGGTGCATTTTGACCCTTATTTTTTTTCGATTCGTCAATGGGAACCTGATACCCGTCATTCATCACCAATATAAACAATATTCCCGTACAAACGTTATCGAGTATCACGTGGTACGTGAATTAGTCCCGTTAATACAGCCGTCTTTCCATAGTTTCTGATTGGTCGGAATTTCGATATTGTTATTTCAGCGAATTTTTTTTTTAAAGTTGCTGGACGCACTGGTGCTATTTTGGAAAGCCTGAGTTACCATGATAATAAAATATAGACTTCTGATTGTTCGAAATTAAGGTGTCCAACAATGGTTTTGCGATAAATTCCACATTGACTCTATGTGATTTTGTGTCCAAAGCTGATTTATCATGGAAAGAGTCATAGGCAGATATATCATACCACAGATATGGTATTGTACAAATCCCACAGGCATATAACCAAAAAGACATTTACAATAATTTAGAATAACTGGGTCTAAAACGCATAATGCAAAATTATAGGCAGATACACGCGGAGGCAAACAAGTATAAAGTATAACGTTAACGTTCTGATTTCAAATGCGTCGTTTTCTGATGGAAATCCTCAGGTGTTACTTGTATATCAGACAATCTTTTTCTAAAGTGATAAAATTGCCAAAAACTAATTTAACAAATGTATTATATCACAGAAATGATGTATATTGATAGTTCTAGTTAAGTGAAATATCTTTATTATTTGATCGGGGCTGTTGTAAAGCCGAAACGTTGTAATATTGGTTATTTATGGGAAACATTAAGAAAGTAAAGAATTGGAGAAAAAAAATTTTAAACATATGGATATGCATTAAACTCCCAACTATTATATTTTCTCGACAAAAAATAGAAATATTTCATAACCTACTTTTCTATTATTCATTAACTCAAAAACCAGTCTATTTAACACAACAAACTCATTTGTCAAACAATAATCATGGATTTTTTTTGTTGATTCTATGTCCTATAGTTGTTTTCTTATGGAATTCGACTGATGAACCTCTAGTGAATTCATTTTTATCCAAAATGACATGTATTGACAGATCATATCATAAAAATGGTACAGTATTATTTCCTCAACTAACACCTATACATTAACAGAGGAAGGTAAACTTTGAAGATGAAACAGAAGATTTTAAACGAGATTTTTTAAAGCAAGTAAGGAATAAATATAATTAAATGATATTCTGTAAAACAACTCACTGCGGAATGGTTAATTTATATGGGACTACATCATGTCTAAGTGGTTTTCTGTACTTTGGACATAGTAAAATTAAAGTTCAGTTGATATTTATATATACACTCCTAATTTGATTGTTGGCTGAATGTCGACATTAACCTTCAGTGATCAATGTAAGTTAATTCTGAGTTTCTTGGTGTTAAAGGGCATATTGCAAAAATATAAAGGCAGACACACGCATGGATAAAATAAGTATAAAGTTGTAATATTGTTATTTTTGGAAAACATTAAGAAAGTAAGAGTTGGAGAAAATCTTTTAATTTGTAAACATATATTTACACTTGCTAGGCTTGTTCACTATACGCAAATACTAGCCGATTTTGTTTACCATAACTGCATGGTAACATGCATTAACAACGAAAGAGATGTAAACTACAGATACAACAATGATATGTATTACCGATGACACTCTAAAGCCACCCAAGGTAAATTAATCAATCCACAATCCGCTTTGAATTTGATAGTAGACCAAGTTTTTTTCAGCAATTTTGAAGAAGTAAAAAGTGTAATTGTTTACAGACACACAAGGGATTACGTGCGACAAATGACAAAAGAAGCACGACGACGGACAAAAAGCAATTAGATTAGATCATTTAAACTTTATCACAACGATAATATTGACAGCTTAGTAAACTTGATTAAGGCATCGTAAGCCACATTTGGTTTTACGTTGCCACGAAGTTGAAGTATTCTCATCCTGCAAATTTATGTTAACATTAGCGAAGTAAAGATTTTATAAATACACTACCTCCAAAACGCTGCAAAGCGATATAACTTACACAAAGTTGATTAACTTAATACGAATCAAATATACATATTTATTCTTAAAATGTCTGTATGAATAACAGGTATACATGCTTCAGATGGCAGATATTTATATTTCCTCGACAAAAATAGAAAACAATTTGATAGCATTCTTTTCCATTATTTCATTAAAACAAACAAGTCTGTTTAAACCACAACAATAAACTCATTTGTCATACAATATTTGTACAAATTTCATCGTTGAGTTTTCATGTTCCGTAAGGTACCTTGTAGTGAACGATTTTTTTTTCTCAAAAGTGGACACACGTTTGGGGACAGGATTATTCATATCACATAAATGGTACAGTACTGATACGTTCAATATAACACATAAAACATTTACACTGTAAGGTAAAATTATGAAGATTGAAAACAGAAATCTTAAAGCAAGTAAGCAATAAATGTAATTAAATATTCCTGAAAAGACAACTCACCATGGGAATGGCCTACGTTTCTATGGGACAATACGTCAAACTCTCAATTTCTAAGGCCCGTTATGCGGACAACACGTATAAGTGCCCACCCCCACACCCCCTCCCCCCCCCCTTGTGCTTCATAGTTAAGGAACTTATATTTATTCGACAAACCATAACGAACAAATCAAAGTGAAAAATTAGAATATTTGATATTGTTTCTCTATTCTTCATCACTTCAAACAGCCTGTTGAAAACAACAAATCAGTTGTTTAAAAATAGTTTTACGATAATTTCCCACGTTCCGTGTCCATAGTTGATTCCACATGTGAAAGACTCGTCAACCCTATGATTTTTAATGGTAAATATCTGCCATATTAAACAGAACACATAGTATGTATCATATTATATATATTGTCTAACAGTTGTATCATATCACAGAAATGGAGTAGTACTAATCCTGCAGTCTTTATAACACTGAACGGAAATGTTAGTCAGGAATATTTAGCTTTAAGATACACGTGAAGATAAATACGTATAAAGTCTAGATGTAATATACTTACGTAGGTTCCTGCCGTATGATTTTCAAATCCATGATGTGTTCTTTTGGCAATCATCATCTAGTGATTGGACCATCAGTAGCATTCTTCTCTAAAGTTAAAATCCCCAGCATCATCAACAAAACACATCTATGATGTTATTGACAAATAAATCATATCACAAAAATGATAATATTTTATAGTTTTTATGTCAAAATAGGTTTTCTTTAAGGGATTAATGTATCGATATTATGTTTCATGGGACCACTTCGCGGTCCATTTCACAAATCGATACCCTACTCAACTTTATCCTTCGATAGAACCACCCAGAAACATACTTTAATCCTTATATTTACAGTTTGAATTATTATTTCCATAGCTCAATATTTACCCAATTTAGTGTTTTATGACATTTATAAAGGTTTAAATTGAATCCATATTGTTTGGCTCAGACGAGCAAATGGAACAGCCACTCGAAGTGGCGTGAATTCCTGCCAATTTATTAATGAACATGCAACTAAAATAAGTTCCGTCTGATGAAGTTTATACATTGTATTTGGAGTTTCCCGATATAAAACTTTAAAATCATTTTATTTATCTGATGTCAAAAACTCCACAGTGCAAATAAATTTATTTCTAGGCGGTTTGCATAGTATGGTTGCACACGTGAACACAAGATATAAAGTGGCATGATATTTAACGAAGTTGTGACGCGGCGTCCGATTCAAACAGCCTGCGTGAGATGTGTGACGACCAGAGTACTTCAACTTTACGATCCGACTTGAGTTCTACATTGATCAATTTTGCGTTTAAAACTACTTGACTACATGGATGTTATAATGGTTCCGTACTGAAACATTATATTATTTTTCTAATTTTAGAGGTTTTCAAATGAAACGGACGTCGATCGGGGACATGTACAAACACAGGTAGGCCTACAGTAGTGACAGTAGTGTACTGTAAACGTTATGTACAGATCAAACACGTTACCGACTCTAAGAATGTTAGCATAAAGTTCCATCGCTGTTTCAATCACTACTGTTGTTTTTTCTGTCATATCTTTTCCATTTACATGCCATGAAAATGTTACAATTACATATTGTAATGAACAACACTAGTACAGCGTTGCTGACACAACATGTAACATTGCGACGTCATCGGTATGTGAACAACTGTTCATTGTACAACATTGTATATTTATCATACGCAACAAAGAGAGACGGTAGTAACATTGACAATGTAACTTTTTCTATATTTGTATGTAAATGTACACGCCTACATGTACATATGTGTTCAAACCTATTTTGGTAGGTCTACGTGATTCTCGACCGTACGATCGGTACTGAAAATACTAACAGTGTCTGATGCGGACCGTCATATATCCATCCGCGTGCCTCCAAATTGTGCGTGACATACTCCATCTATCGCGAAATAAAGTAGAGTAGTCTTTGAGTGAAATCAATGGGGTTTATACCATCAACTCACCACTGACTATATTATTGGATATTGGCTGTTATAAAGCCGATAGTTTTAAAATTGTATATTATGGAAACATTAAGAAAGATAGAGTTTGATGATATCTTTATATCGAACCCAAAATCCAAACACCAAACAAAGAAAGGATTAATTCAAAAATCTCAAAAGAAGTGTGAACATATAAATATGTTTTGACGACGTGAAGGACGCAAACAATATATACAGCAAAGCTATATCTCATGGACGACACCCAAAACAAACCTATGTAAAATTATGTCGACGGACAAAATAGCATTTATATAGATCCCTTGAGACATCATCGCAGGTGACTTAAAAAGGAAATGTTTCTTAAAACAAAGAAAATATTGTCAAGGAAAATTTTTATTAAGGCATTGTAAACCATATTGCTTCTTTAACAAGTTGAACTGGTTTCATCTTATAACTGTATTTCATAATTAGAAAAGAAAATATATGAATAATTCACTTCCAAATCAATGCAAAACTATATAACATACTCAAAGTTATTTAACGATCTAATATGCATATTTATTCTTAAAAGACTCACATGGAGAACAAGTATAAGTGTAGAAAAATACTTCAGATGACAGAGAATGGTATTTTTCTTCGACAAAACACAACGACCACATCCAGGTAAAAATAAAGAACACATATCTTTTTTTTCATTCTTCATCAACTCAAACCCGTCTGTTTAACACAACAAATTCAGTTGATCAACAATAGTTATGCGATGAAGTTCTCGTTGGCATTATGTGATTTCGTGTCCATAAACGTTTTTCTTGACATATGATACGTCTCCTATGAAAAACAGACCATATAAAGTTCACTGATACCACAGTTACACCTAGACATTTACAGGGTACATGTAAGGTTAAGTTTGAGGATGAGACAAACTATTTCAAACGAAATTCTTCAAAGCAGGTAAGCAATAAATATAACTAATTACTGTTCATGTAAAAAAAAAATACATGCGCGCATTATGAAGATTGTCTGCAAAGCTCTGGCAACTATATATACTATAGATGTCATACGAAGACAGTTTAATGCTTTAATATCTATTAACTTCGGTACGTTCTTAATTTTATATGAAATTTGTAAAAAAAAAATCGTTTTAAAATACTGAATTAAGCGATGGTTGAGACCATGCAATATATAATTATTACATTAGTAATTGTGTTAAAATAGACAGTGATTATTTGGATATAATTTTGTTTATAATGTATGCACCAGTGACTTATTATGACCAACACTACGACCTCCTGTGGTGTGCGTTCACACCTGTCTGTAAGCCATCAGTTTGTCGAGCCCAGCGAGTGTTACCAGTGTACCTGTCCCTATGTAGCGCATACACGTATTTAGCTAACTTAGTACTATATAAGTCCTTGCAGAAATGTATAAAGGTGTATTCCTTGGTATAAAAAGCATATTGCAAAACCAAAGTCAGACGCGAAGTTAGATAAATATGCATAAAGTCGAATATAACATACATACCGTAAGTGCGCCGTTTAATTGCGTGTCCAGAGTTGTGTTCTGATGGAAACCCTCATCTAGTGAATGACTTTTTCTTAGCCTTCTCATCTAAAGTGATAAAATCCCCAGTTTAATTCACAGAACATGTCGTGATTAATTGACAATATTGATAGTTTTAAATGAGTAGAAAAGGCTTTATTCGAAAATGACTGTTATGTAAATGAAACTTCGTAATATTGTATTTAATGGAAATAAGAAGTAATAGTTTGAAAAAAATCTATATATCAAACCCAAAAAGATTGACAAAAAAGTGATTATGTTAAGATCAATTGAAATTTCGTCGCATGTAATCTAAAAAGGTAATGCTATTCTCACAGCAAATGAAATATTGACAAGCAAATTTGACAGACATGTACAGAACAATCTGTGAATAAGGCATTGAAAGCTATATTGGTGTTTTTTTTGTTACGAAGTTGAACTTTTGAATAAACCACCTCCAAATAAATGCAAAACACTATAACTTACTCAAAGTTGATTAACGAATTGCCGATCATATATTTATATTCTTTAAGGTCACGTATCAAGAGCAATTATAAGTATGGACAAATTATATTTCTGCGACAAATTGCAAACGACCATAGCCAGGTAAAAAAGAAAATTATTATATTGTTCCATTCTACAACAAACTCAGTTGTCCAACAATAGCTTTCCGATAAATTCACGTTGACTCTATGTAGTGGTCATGGTTGTTTCCTGATGGAAATACCTATCCACCCCTAGTGATTTTAATTTTGTGGGTTTTTTTATGTACACATGTATCCTATATTAAATAGACCATATCTTTTGTGTTTTGACAGATGTATCATATCACATAAACGGTATAGAACTAATCCCAAAGTTAACACAAAGACATTCACAGAGTAAGTAAACTTTGAAGATTTAACAGAATATTTCAAACGAGATTCTTGAAAGCAGGTATGCAATAAACATATTTAGTTTATATTCAGGTTAAAAAATTCAACTCTATAGGACTACGTCACCTCTAGCGGTTTCCGTAGTTTAAACATAGTAATATCAAGTTCAGTTGATAGATATATATACACTCCTAATTTGATTTTTGGCTGAATGTCGCCATTAACCTTCAGTGATCAATGTAAGTTAATTCTGACTTCTTGGTATTAAAAGCATATTGCAAAATTTAAAGCAGACACACGCATGGATAAATAAGTATAAAGTCGAATGGAACGTACTTAACAAAGGTATGTCGTGTGATTTCTTGTCCATAGTTCTCTCAAGTGATTGGCGTCTTATTTTATTTTTTTCCTAAAGTGATAAAATTCCCAGAGAATCAACAGAACACGTTAATTACAGAAATGACTACATGTATATTAAAAGTTATAATTACGTAATATATCTTAATTAGGCATAAAGCTGAAACGTTGGAATACTGCATTTTATGGAAAACTAAGGCAAATCTATTCTTTAATGGTCCGTATGGTAAACACGTATAAGTGTAGATTTTTTTATTGCAAGTAAATATAAATAAAAAAAATATTTTCATCAACTCACACCTGTCTGTTAAACACAAAACACTCAATTGTCAAAAATAGTTATGCAATAAATTTCATGTTGACTCAATGCGATATCGTGTTCATATATGTTTTCTTGATATATTTATATATGTGTGTGTGAGCGTTTGAGGGTGAGGTGTGTGTGTGTGTGTGTTTGCATCAGTTCAAATGATGTGTGATTTTGTTTTTATCTGGTGGTTATGTGCTGTTTTTCGGTAACCTGATGGACAATTGCTTTATCTAATATAAATGTATTCGGAATTGAAACTGCTACCACATGCAGGCACCCAATATTTGTTAATACGAACAATAGCATACCAAAAGTGTGATATACGGAAAAGGGTACGCCGATAATATCAATGTAACACGTATATGATTATTCCCAACCTCCGGTGTATTAAAGCATTAACAGTGTTTAAGCTAGACCAGAAAAACCGTTTATCAACGACGATTTCATCCACAAGATGGAACAGCCATTTTGACGGTGATCAGTTGACATCACCACGTCAACATGATTGACGTCATAATGGTCACGTTTTGGGTGTCAGTTATACCGTCATATACTTCACTTTGTCCTATATAGTTTATATAGTAGAAGTGACAAGTAAATGTAAATATTTAAAAAAAAATAGTTTTGGTTGAATAGTTTATGATGAAATCAACAAAATATCTCATCCATTCAGATGAGAACATTTTCATAATTTTATCTTTGTGGTACAGCATTAACTACCATACGAAATATCTCGATTTGATATTCGCTTGGTATTCGATGTTTGATAAAAAAAAGTCATATTTACCAATATAACAGAGCATGATCTATTGTTGTTTACGTTTTAGATTATCTTAGTTTAATTTTGAACCAATAATGAAGAGACTTGTCGGTATCTCCAAGGATGTAACACCGAATTCAATAACTCTCTTATTTGATCACGAAATTGTACTCACAGCGAGTATCTGAGTGGAGTTGCAATTTTCGTTCTCCCAAAACCTTTCCCGTCTCGTAGGCGTTGATATGTACGAGTATATCTTTAGGAATCTGAAAAATAATATACGAAGTGGATATATGTTTTTATTGGGTTTTTTTTATCTTGTGAAATATGATTTAACAAGCTACAATTACCAAATACCTTATATTGCCGTTTCCATCAAAATAAAATCAGTCATGATGTCATTTCATAACTGTAATTAAAAAGCTCACATTGATTCTTAACTGTTCAACTCCCTTAAAAGAAAACATACTGTGGCTTATCTGACCATTGTATTGTTTTGATTGATTTAACCAATCAACTGCTCAAAATACAAGTAAGCTGTATAATTATGGATAAGATGAAAAATAATTTTACATATCGATGTAAAATGACAATAACTGATAGATCACAGATGATATCAGCTGTGAATTTTGTAATAATGGTGATATGTATGGTTTGAAAATGTAGCCTGTACAATTCCTTTTACAAACCCGGTTTGATTCAATATCGTGAATGACTGCAATAGACCACACTTATATCCTATCTGGGGTCCAACTAATCAGAAATATGTAGAAGATGTATACATAGTAAATTTGAATAAAAATCAAAAAAAGCAAAATGTTTCGAATTTTTTTAGCAAATGTTTCGTATTTTTTTTTAAAGGCTTTCAACGCACGAACCATCATCACACCCACACGCACCCACCAACCCCCCGACATCCCACCCCGATGAAATGCGTTAACCTGGTGAATGATTTCGTTCGGAGCTTGCTCCAGAAGGCACCAGAAGTCGGTTTCGTCGTCTCGTTCGTCTTCGAGCTCATTCGAAGCTTTTCGAGCTCCAGGAACCAGTCCAAGGACAGGACAAAGCATCCAGCTCCAGAAAAAGAAGACCGCTGATGACAATACAATAGTTACTCATTACTGGGATCGTAGCAAAGAGTTCTCTAAAAATATAAACATTGAACTATTTCACCAATTTCACACGAGTGGGGAGGAAATTGAATGTAAAGGAAATAGTTGGCGTCCTCAAAAAAGGGAACTATTTACCCAACAACAATCACCTACCGAAAGCGTTTTTACAAAATTGGAAAAATATTGTAAGGCTTTATCTTCCGTTTTATATGGGGGGGGTCTAAGAGTGTTTCTAAAACTGTTTTTGTGTTCTTTTATAAATGAAAGCATATCCCCCATTTTTTTCTGTAAACGCGGGATGTATAAAACGTAAGGCATGCATTTCCAGATGGTTATTTATGGTGTAAGGTTCAACATTTTTTTTTCTCATTTTCAACTGGTCTTCAAATGTTTAATCCAGTAGCAGCAACTAATTCCCCCAAGGCTTGCGCCCGGGCCTCCCCACTTCTAATCCAATTGAGGTTATTCCGTAATGAGATCGTTTTGATTAAGGTGGTACAGGACATAAAACCAAAGCCCCTATCTGAGTCGGCTAAATTTGAGGCAAAAACTCTAATCCAGGTTTACGCGAAAACCCAGATGCTGTTCGCTGCAAAATGTTGATGAAACCTACTGGGCAGGTAAGTGGGGCAGCAGGCAGTTACGATATGTGGCACAGAGGCAGAGAATATTGGGATGGCAGAGTGCAGATTGGATGGGGCAGTGCATGTTTTCTCCTGTTTACTACAAAACAAAAAAAAACAAAAACAACCTTCTGTACATAGTTACAAACTACCTTACTACACCGACAAAGCGAGGGCGATTGGACCCTCGAAACAGAGCGGTGGGGTCTGGGCTATATTTAAAAAAATCAAAACCGCAATCTAATTGGGCAAAGATTTTCACATATCACCATATAATCGGAATAGAAATATCGGCAATCCGGGTTCATGGATGGTTTGGCAAAAACTCACTCCAATTCCCAAAACCTTGATTGTTGCTTCCTTTGGTGCCATGTGGTGTTCAAGAGAAGACTTTTTAAATTATAATTATAAAACAATTAAAATAAATAAATAACCTAACACCTAACTGTAACTCTAAAAACCGAACAAAAACAACAAAAAAAAAAACCACGGGCACTATTGTAGGGCAATTTCGCTCGTATCGGTTTATCGGTCCGTAGATGGAAATTATTAGGTATCATTGGTAAATTAAGGCTTCTTAATAATTTCGTTATTTGAAACCGCACCACTTCCATATTTTTCAAACCGCCTGTACTCTCTCTTCTTCTCCTCGCGCCCAGTCGTAAATTGACCAGGAAGGTTCGCAAATTTCTTATAAAAAGGTTCATGGAATTTGAGGTCTTTGGGTTCGTGGTGGATCGTAAAAACCCTCTTTCTAAATACTCTTCGCACTCTTTTCGCTTCGCCCCAAAGGCTTGGAAAAAACTGTCGGGGCGCCAAAAAAAAAACTGTTCCCGTGTCGTCGAGCCAAAAAAGGCCCAAAAACCTTGCTTGTTTCCCTATATAATTTTTAATTTTTAATTAAATTTTTTTTTTTTTATTTTTTTTTAATTTTCAATTCTTTGGTTCTATTTTCTTTGAACCTTTTCCCCTTCACTACTCCCTTAAGGGGTGTTTGTTTTTGGGGGGGGTTTAGGTGTTTGGGTCGGGCTGTCGAATATTCTGGTGTAAATGCGTTCAATTTTTTTCTTGGAGATACCATTCAGTTGTTCTGCCAGTTTCGGGTGGTGGAACGAATATTGATTCAGGGTCTAGGCCAAAAATGGTATGGTGCCTAGTTTCTTCTTCTCCCGCTGGTTCTTCTTTATCTGTGCCTGTGGAACAACAAACAAATGATGCGTTCTATACAGCCTCTTGTTGTCTTGCCCTAGTATCTTCTGTCTTGTGTTTTCTGTGAACATTGGAATCAGGCGAGTCTAGAAGTCTAAGTTTGAAGGCTTAAAGAGCCCATGGCCTTAGTTTATTCTGTGGACATTGATCAGTTCTAAGCCCATGGGGGCTGGGCTCGAGTTTGCGTCTTACTTTCATCCTTCCTGCTGTTCATTGGAGGTAATTGGATCAGGTCTAACATAATAGCTCTAAATAAATCGATATAAAAAGTAATAACATTGATTCAGTCTAGCCATGCCGAGTGTCGTGACATTTGAATTTCAGTCTAGCCTTGCTCCTAGTTCTTCTGTTGACATTGATTTCAGCTCGAAGCACTGGCCTAGTTTTCCTGGTGCTCGGTGGGGTACGGAAAGGAGAAGGACCATAACCTTTTAGAGTTAAAGCGGATTAATGCAGGCCAGGAATAAAGAAGACAATCCGCCCCCCTGCCTATCCTTTAGATCCAGGGATTGCTTATGGTAAAACTCTCTTTTCTATTCGCAATATATGCAGTTACAAAATTACTAACTTTGGAATCTAATCCCTTTGTGTTTCATTCGCCAGAGGGTTTTCAATTTTTTCCTTCTTCCCGTCTTGGTCTTTTCATCTTCAGGCAGTATTACGTGGTTAAGGGTAAGCCAGTTCCTTCGCAGGTCAAGATGGAACAATTCTCCTCTGGGCGTTTTCCTGGCCAAGAAGTTTAATTGCAGATTGAATACAAGGAACACTACACAGGGGATTGAACTTTAACTAACTGTAAATCCTTTGTTTTTTTCATCATTTTACCTGGAATAACTGCTTTCTAAGTTACGGGTTTCACCCCTGCGGATAGTATTCGAATAAGTTGGATGCATTTTTTCTTCTGCGATCCACGGTTACAGGAAATAAGCAAACCAGGTAATGTTGAGGGGCGGAGCCTTCTTCGGAGGGCTACAAACAGAACCCCAAACTTGGCACCCTAATCTTACGATCTGCCTTCCACGGAGAAATACAACAAGGAGCTGTGACAACAAGGCACTAGACGCGGCCGTCAAAAGGAAAGTTGGTGGGGGGGAGATGATTTTAGACCCATTCGGGGGACTGTCTGCCATGTAACGGTTTTAACGATTCTCAGCATTTAGAACGTAATTAGGGGGACCTTTAGGACTGGCCCCCAGAACCCCTAAGGTTGCTGGATAAAGGAAATTTCTCAGGCAGAGTTTCTTTTACTTAGATTATGTCCCCCTGTGTGATTTTGGCATAAGTTGTATAAAACTTGTTTCGTAATTCGATTGTTTGTAAAATAAATTTAAAGGTCTTATAAAATTTTTATATTTTATATCATATTAGCTCCCTCCTTCCTAAGTTTTTTAAAACACTTAGGATCAGGTATGTAGTTTAAAAGACAAAAAAAAATAATTTTCAAAGCCAAAATGTTAGTGATTTGTTTTTAATTTTTTCTTGAATACTGGGTGGGACAGTCTAATAGGGGACGGTAAATGTGTACAATTTTTGAGGAACGGGGCCGCATTTTCTACCAAAAACATATAAACATTGGAAAACAAATTATTGTTAGGGGATAAAAATTTGAGTCCCCAAAAATTTAGATTATTAAGCCATTCTTTTTATTTTATATTCCCTATCTGTGAAATCGTTTAAAATCAGGCAATTGTTTTTATTAATTTTCTAATTAATTCTTTCTTTGTGGAAACCCATATGAAAATGTGGGTATTAAACAACGCGGTGATTAATCACACCAAATGATATAATTCATTTTGATGACAAATCAAAAAAGAAAAAATTCCCCAGATTATAATAAAAAATTAATTGGTGAATGAATTTAACGGGTAAAAACACGTGAAACATAGGTTGTCGCATGGGGATTTTTTAAATCCTTCAAATTTCCGCCTTTTGTTATTTTGATATTAAAATGTGTCTTTTTATTAAGTTATTTTTGACGACGACAAAAAAAAAAAGCGATTTTAAGATGGAATCATTTTACACTTTTTATCTCAAACAAAATAATAATGGAAGGTTAAAAATCATTAGGATTTAAGGAACTTGTAAGGGCAAAATATTTTGCAACGTTAGTTCGAAACTGGGGTTTTTTTAGATTGGGTAAGTTGATTTGTTAAACAATTAGTGAGGAAAAAAGATTTTTGTAAAAATAAACTACCTTTCAATAACTATGCAAAACGATATAACTTTACCTCAAATTTGAATGAACGAAAGTACGGATCAAATATTTACATATTTATTCGTACTAAGGGCCTGTTATGAAGAAGGAAAAACAGGTTTTATAATTGCTTTTCAAATGACAAAGGATTTTGTATAAAGTGGGGGAGGAGGATAAATAAGTTTTTCCTCATTGTTTCCCTTCTGGCAATTATTTTCGAAAACATGGTTATTTTTAGGGACCGGTATGGATGGGTCTAGTTTCTTTTTATGCTTTGTTGCCAATGGAACAAAAAAAAAACTAAATGTCCCAATGGGTGGGGGGGGGTTCATATTGGTGGCCATCTTGGATTTTTCACTTATAATAAAATGGCCAAAAATTTGACACATAGATAGAGAACCAGACACATTTTAATATGATTTGAAAGAAACATGCTTGGAATACCCATTAAATACTAATAATGACGTTTAAAACGGATGGGGGGGGGCCGCTGCTCATTTTTGTGAAAAGACGGAAAACAAATGAAGTATTTTTCATCAGCTTTTTCCCCCCTTAAAAAATCGATAAATGGCACAATTTTTCATCACAAGTACAAACAAATTGAATGGACAAAGCACCGTGTAACAGGTCATTTCGAATTACACTAACCCTTGCGTAAACACCTGTGTCACTATCAAAAATAATCGCATCAATAAGGGTCGGAAAAAGAGAGGAATCTAATACCCCCTTCCCCCCCACCCCCCCCCCCCCCCCCCCCCCCCCCCCCCCCCCCCCCCCCCCCCCCCGCCCCCCCCCCCCCCCCCCCCCCCCCCGCGCCCCGAAAAAAATATCAAAAAATGGGGGGGACAAAATTGACACATTTTCGTAATATACGCTCATAGATAAGCGAACGTCAGACAACAATCAGGGGGGGAGAGACAAATAAACACATTTTTTTCATATGAATGAAAACATGGCTGAATACGTATTAAATCATTATTAATGACGTTACGTCCCTTCTCATTTTTTGTGAATGAAATGACGGGAAAAAACATTGTTGAAATTTTCAATTTTTTTGTTCTAAAAAAAATCGATAATGTTGGTCGTCACTGTAATTTGCATCATCACAAGTAAACACATTTTTATGGGGACAAATTAATGGACGTAAAAACAGTCATTTCGAATTGCACTAACCCTTGAGTAAACACATGTTGTACTATTAAAAAGATATATAGCATGAGTGAGATGGGAAAAAGAGAGAGAACCCCCCCCCCCTACCGAAAAGAAAATGCAGAAGAAACAAAATGGAAAAAAAAACCCAATAGAATTAAAGCTCCAAATATTCTGTCAAAACACACATTGTAACGGTTATTCCTGAATTGAACTGACTCTTGTCTACACATATGTGCATTATAAAAGGAATAGATTCGTGGTTTTTAGCAGAAGAAGCGAGATGACCCCTAATCCCCCCACCCCCATAATTTAACAAAAAAATATTTCCCGGATTCCAGTTAAACATCCAAAGGCTAGGTTCACATGTTTTATCCATAATTTGAGGGAGTTCCTAATTTTCCTAATAATTTACCTAATTTAATTATTATAATAATTATGATATACCTACCATTGTGATGCTGCTCGCATACAGTTAAAAAAACTACAAATACATATAATAAGTGCTGAGGAGGAACAGTCAACAGGGACTGAGGCAGCAAACAAAAACGGGGGACCACTAGGAAAATATTTTCATTGGAAATGAGGAGGAACAGGGGAACCGGGAGGGGTAAAAAAGGCCAGGGAGGGCAGGCAGGCAGGACATTTGATTTTGGGGGTCCTGGAAACCCCAGGGGATACCACATTATATGGAGAGTCCATAAGAAGGGCCACTATTGGGGGCAATTTCTCCTTGGGCATTTTTCGCCCCCAGGTATTTGAATTAATTAGGGACTGCTCAATCCTGATCAGAAACCTTGATATAATTCCCCCATTTTCTGGACGATTTATGGGGAGGAGAAATTCTTGCTGGACCCTGTTTAATTGGGCAATAATAAGTAAACATCCCGCCCCCCCGTGTTTTACCCAAGGTAAAAACCCTAAGCGTCCGCGGGGGACCTATGAGACAAGGCAGGCGAATGTTTCTTTCTACCTTTCGAACTCAATAGAGGGACTTATTGATATCTTTTACCAAAAAGGGCTAGGGATTTTCAGTGAGTAAAGTAGGGATATCAGAGCTATTTCTGCCCCAAGCAGAGGCACACGAACACACCGGTAAAATTTGAATAGATGGGTATCACACTCCTCCTAACGGGTCTGAGGCTAGGGCAAGCAGGAAGTAAAACAATAAAAAACCCCTTTCATGGACGGACCGGAACCAAAAGGCCTTTCTTTAAGAGCCCCTTTCAGTAAACACAGGGTGCTAGGAGATTCCCCCTAATGGGAAGGCCTTAACTGGTCGTTTAACCCTAGGCCCTTGGGGTCCAGACTGAAACCAACCTAAATCAAGGGCTGGACAAAGAAGTTTCGAAGAACCCCCTAACCTCTGATCTTTACCATGGAGAATGACAGTTCAACTGGAAAAATAGCCATGCGGATAGGCCAGCAAAAAAACTTAGTACCAGGGGACCAAGTTTTGCGTTTCCATAAACAAAATAGAAGAAAGGGGGCCAATCAATTCCAGTAAACCAGGCTGGGACAGAGGGCCCATTGGGGACACTGGTTTCAAAATTTCCTGTTCGATACACCAATCCACAGGGACTATCTTTTCCATGACTGGTAGGAAGGCAGATGGAGGGAGGAAAACCAAATTGTATCGGGCGAATGCGAAGGGGCTGATACGTCTAAATATAAAACTGGGGGGACTGAGCGAGGGCCTCCTTGAGGAATAGGCTTCCCACGTTTCGTTGAATTGGTAGCCTGTTCAAATAGTACGGAGGCTGGCGCTGGAAGAATATGGTTTCTGGAGTGGTTCTGAAAAAACCAGTGGAATATTCCAACCTTACAGAATACGGACAAAACAAGAGGCTCTTCCCGGAAAACCAGGGGATTGTCTCGGACACCACAGGAGCGCTATCAGGGTAGGATGGCAAAATAATGCCCTAACCGAAAAACCTTCTGACTAGAAAAAAACCCTTGCCCACCAGGTTGATTGGAGGTAATGGGCATTAAAGCAAATGGTATCCCCGTCACCATCCCACAAATATAATGCGTCCCAACAGCACCAAAATTTTCATTTGGTTTCCTGGGCAACCGGGAGAGATGTACGAAAGGTTTGGGGGATAAAACCAGTTCCTCGAGAATCGGGGATGGGATTTAGCTGTTCTTGTCTGGTCCACAACTAGCTTGTGGCGGCCCTGGGAAAAGGAGTATTTTCCGTAGAACATTCAAAAAACCCTGGTTCTATGGAAGATTGCTTGACCTAAGAGGGGTCCACCGGCCATTTCTGGACAAGAAGAGGAACAACAACCAAAAAAAAAATGGGGCGGGAAGGGGGCACAAAAAGGAACTTTGGGCACTTTTGGACCTCCACTCTTTCTTTTCAGATTACGGCAAGAAACTCTAGGTAGTTTGTCCGTTAGTTACACCCACAAACCACCATGGAATGTTAAGAAATTCTTTTTTTAAAGAATGCAGAAGGCCAAACCGAAACAGCCATTATCTCCAAGGCAAGTTTTGATGTGCCACGGGAGAGAGCTGATCCCCTAGGGACCACTCCCTCCCCCGACTGGGGCAATTGGGCAGGTCGAGATGAAGGCCCGCCCAAAAAAAAAAAAACCCTGTTTTTCATCTGTTGAAATACAAGGTCTTGGGTGGGGAGCTGACTTTGACAAACGTTAATACACCTGGAGAACCAATAATTCTTTTCAGGGAGGGTTTTCCATACATTGAAGCTATTTCTTCCTTCATCGACTGGTTGAGAGGAAAGCTCGTGCCTCAACAAATCTTCCACTGCTGGGCAGGGGCAACCAGGGGAATGGCAAGGGAGGAACATTCTAAAGAAAAATCTTGTTCAATTGGCCAACAAAAGCATAAAAATGAAACAAGGGGGACATCATACCGGTCTTTAAAAAATGCATTGTTTTCGAAAAAACTGCCAGAGGGGGTACATGGAAAAAACCTATTTTCCTTCCCTCCCAACAACTATTTACAAAATTTTTTTTCCGGACAAAAAATACAGAAAATATTTTCATAGCCGCCTAAACTTTTCTTATTATTTCAATAACTCCAAAAAATCCAGTCTAAATTTAACAACAAACAAAAACCAACATTTTGTCAAACAATAATGTTAGCTAATTTTCTCGTTGATTTTTCTATTGTCTATAGTTTGAATTTTTTTCGTATTGGAACGAACTTGATGAACCCTCTAGTGACTTCCATTTTTTAATTTCAATTAAACCGGAGAATTTTTTAAAAAAGCCCAAGTAAGGAATAAATTATAATTTAATATTGATAATTTCTGTTTAAAAAACAACTCACCTTGGTAAAGGTTAGTTTACATGGGAACTACCTTTCATGGTCTAAGTGGTTTTTCTGTAGTATTTGGGACAATAGTTAAAATTAAAAGTTTCAGTTTGATAATTTTATTTTTATTACACTCCTTAAATTTGATTTGTTGGCTGAATGTCGACATTAAACCTTTCAAGTGATCAATGTAAGTTTAATTACTGGGAACTACACTTGGTGTATAAAGAAAGGCATATTGGCAAAATTTAAGGGGCAGGGGGCGACTACCACACGCATGGGATAAAAATTAAGTATAAAGTTCGAATGGAAAAACGTAACTTAATCCACTATGGTACTGCTTTGCGTGTGATTTCAAATCCCGTAGGTTTGTTTTGTTATCATCAAAAAAATATTTCATTCAACTGATTGGTGTTCTTCTTTTGACTTTTTTTCCTAAAGTGATATATTTTTCCAAGTGTAAATCACACACAGACACGTTTTATCACAAAACTGACCTACCATTATAATCTTAGTGTATAAACCCACTTTTTGCCAAAAAAACATAAACATATATATGTTTGATTTATAAACCAAAATGTATTATATCCACAGAAATTATTATATTGATAAGTTCTAGTTAAGATTGGGAAATATCTTTAAATCTTTGATTTGGGGCTGTTGTATAAAAAGGGCCCGTGGGAAAAACGTTGATACATATTATTGTTGGTTATCTTTGGAAAAAACAATTAAGAAAGTAAAAGGAGTTTTGGAGAAAAAATCTTTTAATTTGTGTAAACATAACA
Source organism: Argopecten irradians (assembly GCF_041381155.1). Taxonomy (NCBI): domain Eukaryota; kingdom Metazoa; phylum Mollusca; class Bivalvia; order Pectinida; family Pectinidae; genus Argopecten; species Argopecten irradians. The sequence goes on from NC_091146.1 coordinate 28,290,982, forward strand.
TTTTACCTCACCTTGGCTAGGCTTGTTTCACATAGTACGCAAAATTACTAAGGGGGGCCACGATTTTTTTGTTTAATTTTCAAATAACTGCATGGTAAACATTTGGGCCCAATTAAATCAAATACTCCGAAAAGGGAGATGTGTTAATGGTACCTCCAAAAAACACTGCAAAGCCAATATAACTTTACCACAAAGTAGATTAAACTTTAATACGAATTCAAAAAAATATCTACATATTTAGTCTTTAAAATGTTTTTTCTGTATGGAATTAATCAGGTATAACATTGCTTCAGATGGGCATGATAATTATATTATTTTCCCTCAGACATAAAATAGAAAAAAACCAAAATTTCGAATAGCATTCTTTACCCATTATTCATTTAAAAACAAAACAAAGTTCTAGTTCTAAAAACACAAACCAAACTCTATTTGTCAAACAATATTTTTTTGTAACAAAAAAAATTTCTCGTTGATTTTCATTGGTCCGTAGTTTCCAGTATTGAAACTTTTTTTTCCCAAAATTTGGGACCCACCGCTTTGACATAATTATGCTTATCACATATAAGGGTACAGTACTGGATTTTTCGTCCAATTAAAAACACATAAACCCATTTAACAGTGTAAGGTAAAAACCTTTGAAAGATTGGAAACATAATCTTTAAAGCAAAGTAAGCCAATTAAAATAAATATAATTAAAATATTCCTGTAAAAAAAAAACTCCAACCTTCACCCTGGGGACATGGCAAAGTTTTTTCCTATGGGAGGAACTAAGTTTCAACTCTAAATTCTCAAAGGCCCCGTATGGAAAAAACAACGTTATAAGTGGTAGAAAAACTTGTTGGCTTTCATAGTTAGGGAAAAAACTTTATATTTAATTCCGACCCAACACCCATAACGAAACCAAACATTTCAAAAGTTGAAAAAATTAGAAAGAAACATTCTTATGAATATGTTTTCTCTATTCTTCCATCAATCAAATCAAAAAACCATTGCTGCTGAAAAACAACAAAATCAGTTGTTTAAAAAATAGGGTTTTTACGATTAATTTTCCACCCGTTCCCCGTTTGTCCATAGTTGATATTCCACCAATGGAAAGGGGAAACTCGTCAAAACCCTAGTGATTTTTAAATGGATAAATATCTTTTCCTTATTTTAAAACCAGAAAAAAAAACACATATAATGTATATGTATATATACTTATTGGCTCTTTGGAGACAGGTTGTTTTCATAATCATCAGAAAAATGGTAGTTAACTTTATTCCTTGCAGTCTTTTTATAAACACTGAAAGGGGAATGGTTAGTTCAGGAAAATATTTAGTTTTAAGGATACACGTGGAAAGAATAAATAAGTATAAGGAGTCTAAAAAAATGTAATTATTTACTTACCGTAGGTTCTGCCGGATTTGATTTCAAATCCCCATTTGGTTTGTTGTTTCTTTTTGGGGCAAAAAAAACCATTTCATATAAGGTTTTGATTGGGACCCATCAGTTAGCATTCATTCTCAGTAAGTTGATATAATTTCCCCCAGCCAATAATTCATACAAAAAACCACCCATTCTATAACGTTTATTGGACAAATAAAATATCCAATTATTCCACAAATATGAATCATATTGATATTTTTGATTTTTTTTAAATAAGTTAATTCCCGAATATTTGTTTCATGATCCACTTTTTAGCGGGTCCATTCCCCCCCCCACGAATATTATCGATACCTTACCTTTCAAATCTTTATCCTTCGAATAGAAACCACCAGAAACATTACTTTAAATCCCTTATATTTTACAGTCTTAATTATTTATTTTCCCATAAGCTCAATAAATTTACACCCAAATTTTTAGGGTGTTTTATTGACCATTTATAAGGTTTTAAATTGAATTTTTCTTATTGTTTTGGGCTCAGCACGAGCAAATGGAAAAAACATACCACTCGGAAAGAGTAAACAAGTGGCGTGGGAAATTTTCCCTGCCAATTTATTTAATGGAACATGAAAAAAAAACTAAATAGTTCCGTTCTGATGAAGCTTATACAATGTATTCTTGGGATGTGAAAAGTTACCTGATATAAAACTTTAAAAAAATCATTTATATGATGTCCAAAAACTCACTAGTGGCAAATAAATAAAATTAAATTTTTTTAAGGGGCGTTTTGCATAGTATGGTTTACAGACACTGTACACAAGATATAAAAGTGGGCATTTGATATTTAACCGCAGTTTTTCGGGACGCGCGCGTCCCCGATTCAAATCGCGCCCTGGCTTATTGAGAATTTGTGAACGAACCAGAGTGCTTCAAACTTTTTACGATCACGAAACTTGGAGTTTCTTCATTGAATCAAATTCACGTTTAAAAATAACTTGAACTACATGGGATGTATTAAAATGGCTTATCGTACTGAAACATTTATATTAATTTTTCCCTCTAATTTTTTTGAGGTAAATTCACGAAATGAATGGGACGGTTCGATCGAAGGAACAACACAAAACAGGTAGGCCAAGTTGACATGTTAGTATAAGTGTACCTTTGTAAAACGGTTATTGTACAGAATCAAAATAAAACCCCGTTTACCCGACTCGTAAAGAATGTTAGGGCATAAAAGTTCCATCCGCTGTTATCAAATCCACTTCTGTTGTTTGAGTTTTTCGTCATATTCTTTTTCACATTTACATTGCCATTAGTAAATGTTTTACACACAATTACATCTTGTAATGAACAAAAACCACTTTTTTCTTTTTTTTTTTTGGGGGGGGGGGGGGTATACAAGCGGTTTGCTGACACAACTATGTAAACATTGCGACGTCATTCGGTATGTGAAACAAACTGGTACATTGTACCAAACATTGTTAATGTTTATCAATTTACGCCAACAAAGGAGAGGACGGTAGTAACATTGACAATGTAACTTTTTTTTTCTATAATTGTATGTAAATGTACAACGCCTACATTATACATATGTGTTCAAAAAACCTAATTTTTGATAGGTCTGCGGTGATGTCTTCGGACCCGTTTACCGAATCGGTACTGAAAATTACTTAACAGTGGTCTGCGAATTTTGCGGACCGGTCATATATACAAATTCCGCGTGCCTCCCCATATTTGCGCGTTGTGAACATACTTCCATTTCTATCGCGAAAAAAATTTTAAAAGGTTAGAGTAGTCTTTGAGTGAAAATCAATGGGGTTTTATTTAACTCCATCAGCTTCACCCCACTGGGGACCTGTAAATTTATTTAAATTGGAATATTGGCAGTTTATAAAGGCGGATAGTTTTAAAAAAATTGTATGAATATGGAAAATAATTAGAGGTAAAGATATGAGTGTGATGGATATCTTCATATTATCGAACCCAAAATTTTCCCCAAAAACACCAAACAAAGGAAAAAAACATAATAAATTTGGAAAAATTTCAAAAAGAAACTGTGAAAACATATAAAAAATAATGTTTTTGGGTACGGGACGTGAAGGACGCAAAACAATATATACAGCAAAGATATATCTAATGGACCGACACCAAAACAAACCTATGTAAAATTATGTCGACGGACAAAAAAGCATTTATATAAGATCAATTGAGAAACAAATCAACGCAGGTGACTTAAAAAAGGGAATGTTTCTTAAAATAAAGAAAATATTGTCAAGAAAGTTTTTATTAAGGCCATTGTTTAAACCATATTGCTTCTTTAACAAGTTGAAACTGGTTTCATCTTGTAACTGTATTTCATTCATTAGAAAAAACAACATATGAATAATTCACTTTCAAAACAATGCAAAACTATATAAACATAACAACTCAAAGTTTATTTAACGATCTTAATATGCATATTTATTTATTAAAAAATAGGGGAGACTTTATTTCATATTGACGAAACAAGTATGAGGAGTGGGGGTGAGTGTAGAAAAATATTTTCAGATGGGACAGAGGTTAATTTTGTATTTTTATTCCTTACGGACCAAAAACACAATGGACAAAACAATCCTAGGTATAAAATAAAAGAACCACATATCTTTTTTATCATATCTTCATCAACTCAAAAACCCCCGTCTGTTTAACCCACAAACAAATTCCAGTTTGATCAACAATAGGGTATTTGCGAAATATAAAGTTCTCTCGTTGGCATTATGTGGATTTTACGTATTCCATTACACGTTTGTTCTTGAAACATATGATTACGGTCCTTCCATAATGATAAAAAACAAGAACCATTTATTAAAGTCCACTGATCCCCAACAAGTTATTACCTTAAGGGGACATTTACAGGGTACATTGTATTTATTAGGGTTAAGTTTGAGGATATGTGAAAAAAACCAAACTATTTCAAAACGAAAATTCTTTCAAAGCAGGTAAGGCCAAAATAAAAATATAATTTTAATTAACTGTTTCATTGTAAAAAATACATGGCGCGCCATTTATGAAAGATTTGGGGTCTGCAAAGCTTCTGGCAAAACCTATATAGGGACTTGATATAGGGATGTTTTTTCATTATGAAGAACAGTTTAATGCTGTAAATATTCTATGTGAGAATTCGGTTACGTTCTTGGTAATTTTATATAAAACAAATATTGTGAAAAAATAATTCGTTTTTAAAAAAATAACCTGGAAATTCAAGCGGATGGTTGAGAGCCATGCAATTATATAATTATAATTACCATTTAGTAAATTGGTGTTAAAAATTAGGGGGGACAGTGGATTATTTGGATATAATTTTGTTTATTAATGTAAGCACCAGTTTGGACCTTATTATGGGACCAAACACACTACGTAACCTCCTGTGGGTGTGCGTTCACACCTTGTTGTGATAAGTTTCATTCTCAGTTTGTCGGAAGCCCCAAAGGCGAGTTGTTTACCCAGTGTAAAACCTGGTCCCTAAGTTATGGCGCATACCACGTGTATAGGCTAAAAACTATTAGTTACTATATAAGTCCTTTGCAGAAAAGGTATTACAGGTGTATTCCTTGGTATAAAAAAATAATATTGCACAAACCAAAAGGGGGGACACGGGGTACGCGGAAGGGGATAGAATAAATATTAGCATCCATAAAGTTCGAATATAAAAACATTACATACCGTAAGTGCGGCCTCGGCGGGGCGTCCGTTTAATTGCGTGCTTCCTCAGAGTTGTGTTTTTGATGGAAACCCTCATTCTAGTGAGTGAATTATTCTTTGCCATCTCATCTAAAAAAGTGATAAAAATACCCAGTTTTAATTCACAGAACAATGTCGTGATTAATTGACAATTAGTGATTAGTTTTAAAAAAGAGTAGAAGAAAAAGGCTTTATTTCGAAAAAAAATGACTGTTATGTAAATGAAATTTCGTAATATTGTATTTTTTAATGGAAAATAAGAAGTAATAGTTTGAAAAAGTCTTTATATCAAACCCAAAACGATTGACAAAAAAGTGATTATGTTAGATCAATTGAGATTTTCGTCGCATGTAATCTAAAAAAGGTAATGCTATTCTCACAGCAAATGGAAATATTGACATGGGACAGAACAATCTGTGAATAAGGCATTGAAAGCTATATGTTTTTTTTTTTTTTTTTTTTTTTTTTTTTTTTTTTTTTGTTACGAAGTTGAGCTTTTGAATAAACCACCTTTCCAAATAAATGCAAAACACTATAACTTACTCAAAGTTGATTAACGAATTGCCGATCATATATATTTATATTCTTAAAGGTCACGTATCAAGAGCAAGTATAAGTATGGACAAATTATATTTCTGCGACAAATTACAAACGACCAAAGCCAGGTAAAAAAGAAAGTTTATATTGTTCCATTCTACAACAAACTCAGTTGTCCAACAATAGCTTTTCCGATAAATTTCACGTTGACTCTGATCGAAATACCTATCCACCACTAGTGAATTTTAAATTTTGTGGGGTTTTTATTTACACATGTCTCCTATATTAAACAGACCATATCTATTATGTTTTGACAGATGTATCATATCACATAAATGGTATAGAGAACTAATCCCACAGTTAACACAAAGACATTTACAGAGTAAGGTTAAACTTTTGAAGATTAAACAGGAATATTTTCAAACGAGATTCTTTGAAAGCAGGTATGCAATAAACATATTTAGTTTCTTATTCAGGTTAAAACAATTCCACTTTATAGGAACTACGTCACCTCTTGCAGTTTCCGTAGTTTAAACATAGTAATATCAAGTTCAGTTGATATTTATATATACACTCCTAATTTGATTGTTTGGCTGAATGTAGACATTAACCTTCAGTGATCAATGTAAGTTAATTCTGGGTTCCTTGATGTTAAAAGGCATATTGCAGAATTTAAGGCAGACACAAGCATGGATAAATAAGTATAAAGTCGAATGGAACGCACTTACCCTAGGTCTGCCGTGTGATTTCAAATCCGTAGTTGTTGTATCATTCAAAAATATCATCAACTGATTGGTGTCTTCTTTGACTTTTTCCCTATAATTCCAAGCGTAATCAACACAACACGTTTTATCACAAAACTTTGACTACATATATCTGAGTGATAACATTGCCAAAAACATAACATATATATGTTGATTTAACAAATGTATTATATCACAGAAATGATTATATTGATAGTTCTAGTTAAGTGAAATATCTTTATTATTTGATTTTAGCTGTCTTAAGTGATTGGCGTCTTATTTTAAATTTTTTCCTAAAGTGATAAAATTCCCAGAGTAATCAAACAGAACACGTTAATTACAGAAATGACTACATGTATATTAAAAGTTATAATAACGTAATATATCTTAATTAGGCATAAAGCCGAAACGGTTGGAAATACTGCATTTTATGGAAAACTAAGGCAAAATATATTCTTTAATCGCCCGTATGGTAAACACGTATAAGTGTAGATATTTTTATTGCAAGTAATATAAATAAAAAAAAAATTATATTTTCATCAACTCACACCTGTCTGTTTAAACAATAAACACTCAGTTGTCCAAAAATAGTTATGCGATAAAATTTCATGGTGACTTCAATGCGATATCGTGTTCATATGTGTTTTCTTGATATATTTATATATGTGTGTGTGAGCGTTAGGTGAGGTGTGTGTGTGTGTGTGTGTGTGTTTGCATCGGTTCAAATGATTTTGTTTTTATCTGGTGGTTATGTGCTGTTCTTCGGTAACCTGCTGGACAATTGCTTTATTTAATATAAATGTATTAGGAATTGAAACTGCTACCACATGCAGGCACTCCAATATTTGTTAATACGAACAATAGCATACCAAAAGTGTGATATACGGGAAAGGGGTACGCCGATAATGTCAATGTAACACGGTATATAGAGGTTTACACAACGAGCAGCTATTGGATATTGAATTTATTTCACTCGAGTGAATTATTTTTTTAACAAAAGTTACAAAAGGGGGGGACACGAGCTTTAGCGAGTGTCTTTTGTAACTTTTAAAAAATAATTCACGAGAGGGAAAATTAATTTCAATATCCAATAGTTGCGAGTGGTGTGACCTGTTTCTACCACAATGTTTTTCGTGACAATAGGCCGCCCACGTTTTTTACTAGAGTTCCGTATGCAAATTAGGCGTAGTGATATAACCTGTATGATACAGAAACTAATTGATATGCAAAAACATTCAATTTCGTAATTTATTTTTTATTACTTTAATAATTGATAATACACAAATATTTCTATAAAATAATGATGATTAAATGTATTTGATATCCAAAACCCAGTCATTTCGTTCTCTTTAAATCATATTGACCGGGGACTATATGCGCGCAAATTTAACAGTTGTGTGGCCTCTCGGCATGTGAAGTAATTTTTCCCGCGCGGATTGTTCAACCCACTCTAGTCCGTGTGTCACTGTCGGAGTAAAGCACCCTTGGCCTTTGGCGTTTCCTACAAGTACACACGGACTTGTTTTTTTGATGTTTATTGTGAAAGATCCACCATTAATGGGTCCCGAAAACAATGACGGGAGCGTGTTTGGTAATAGTGGTCTGTTTGCTACGTTTTGAAGTTGAACATCACCGTTTGATGACACTAGTGATGATGGCCGGGGGGCCGGATGATGGATTGTTTGCTGGCTGACCGATCTGCTCTGAGTGCGCGTTCGACAATGTTCTTGAGATCGTCCTATGTTGGTTTGAGTTTTATTGTCGAATAGTTGTTAATACTCTGGATGGTCTTGTGTCCGGAAATCTGAAAGGATGAAAAAAAAAATGCAAAAATATGCAAGTGATTCGTAAAAAAGTTACAGTAGCCCTACTGTACCGAAATATTTGTGATGGGATGTATTTTCTTAAACAAAGGTAAGTCTGCATTAAAAACACACATTTTTGTTATTATTTAACGTACAAGAATATTTATTAATGCCTGCATAATCTGATTGGGAGGCAACCCGTTATCATTCAACTTCTGTACAAGATACTTTTCTTGCGCTATGGTTCGTGAGGCGCTTTCCATTTTCCCCTGTTTTGCTCGTCAAGCCTAAAACATTTTTATTGCAAATATTGAAAAATCCTGTATCACGGGTCATAATTCAGTAATCATTTAGTATTAAAGTGCAAATAACCAGGACAATCGACCTTGACCTGTTGTATGAAATTTTGAAACACTGTTTCAGTACACACTGTAATACATTGTATAGCCTGTGTACAATCTGAAAGGAGCGGGGCTTAGTTTTTGTTATTTTGTTGACAGCAGCTGTTTATTATAATGGAAGTTTATAATGAATTCATAAAATAGTACCTGCATTTTCTGCCATTGTAGTCATGAATCTTCCCAGTTTATTTACGCCGACAGCTGGCACTTAAACCACCTGCTAGATTTGTCCATGTTTGTATTAGTGGCGATATAATAGGGGGCATTCATCATGGCAGTATGTTGGCGGACGGCGAGATTGGTAGACCTTATAAGTGGCGACAGGGCAGCGTGATGGGTTTTAGGGGTAGCCCAGGCGCGCGGGGGGACGGCCCTTACATTCTTAGGATTTGATCCAGGCCTTGTTTTAGTTTGCCGTTCACGAAATTCAATATACTCATTATTCTCTGAATCTTTACATAGCTTAATATCCCCCAACACATATCCCTGTGTTCAGTAACCTCCGCATGCCAAAATTCACAGTATTTAGAAACCAAACTTGTTCTTAACAAACTGTCAGGGTTGTGTGAACCAAGTTGACCTACGTCATACAATTTATCTATATCTTTGTCTGAAACAGCATCAGCCCCTCTTTTCTAAATTTCCCTTTCCCCTCTCGTTTTAGCTTTTTTGCTTAGATTTGATAACCTCCATTACCTTAGAAAACTCTACACTTGTTGTTAGTTGTTTGCCGTAATCTTTCGATTTCAAATACCGATCAATGCTACATGCCATGTTTCTAATGTTTCCATGATTGTTTCTAACATTCATAAAAAAGATACAAAGTAAACTTGTTCAGCTGAACTGGCGGAATAGATTCTAATGGCCTGTTTTTCCTTGAGAACACTCTGAAAAAAATCTCGTACTTTTTTCATATCTAAATCAGTTTTTTTTCTTAGTGTTTTTGTTGACCTCTGAAGCAATGAATCTGTCAACATCAAAATCTTCTAATGAATCTTTGTCTGACAAATATGGATCATGGGGCTTATCAACTGGGGGTGTTAATGTACTCTGAATGGTTTCCGATATCGTGACAGATCTAACGTTAGTTTGTGATATTGTAACGTCGCGACCCCGGGCATGACGGTATGACGTCGAACCGATACCGGGCTTCAGTTGCTATTTTGCCTGAATCAAACTGAATTTCAAATCGGTCGAAACCATAATTAGTGTCTGCCTTTGAAATAAACTTGATTACTCCACTTTCCCCGTCACATAGCTTCACTCTGTCGCCAATATTGACCAAATCTTCGTCCATCGCCCATGATGTTCCGTTGTGTATTAAAGCATTGATCACAGTGTTTAAGCTCTCCAACAATCAAAACGCCGGAAAAACCGTTTATCAACGACGATTTAATCCACAAGATGAATAAATCGAACAGCCATTTTGACGGTGATCAGTTGACCGTCGATTTAACACGTCAACATGATTGACGTCACGTCAAATGATTTCATGGGTTTTTGGGTGTCAGTTATACCGTCATATACTTCACTTTCCTGGATAGTTTATATAGTAGAAGTGACAAGTAAATGTAAATATTTAGAAAAAAAATAGTTTTGGTTGAATAGTTTATGATTAAATCAACAAAATATCTCATCCATTCAGATGAGAACATTTTCATAACTTTATCTTTGTGGTACAGCATTAACTACCATACGAAATATCTCGATTTGATATTCGCTTGGTATTCGATGTTTGATAAAAAAAAGTTATATTTACCAATATAAATAGAGCATGATCTATTGTTGTGTACGTTTTAGATTATCTTAGTTTAATTTTGAACCAATAATGAAGAGACTTGTCGGTATCTCCAAGGATGTAACACCGAATTCAATAACTCTCTTATTTGATCACGAAATTGTACTCACAGCGAGTATCTGAGTGGGTTGCAATTTTCGTTCTCCAAAAACCTTTTCCGTCTCGTAGCGTTTTATATGTACGAGTATATCTTTAGGAATCTGAAAAATAATATACGAAGTGGATATATGTTTTTATTGGGTTTTTTTTTCTTGTGAAATATGATTTAACAAGCTACAATTACCAAATACCTTAAATTGCCGTTTCCATCAAAAACAAAATCTCATGATGCCATTTCATAACTGTAATTAAAAAGCTCACATTGATTCTTAACTTTTCAACTCCCTTAAAAGAAAACATACTGTGGCTTATCTGACCATTGTATTGTTTTGATTGATTTACCAATCAACTGCTTCAAAATACAAGTAAGCTGTATAATTATGGATAAGATGAAAAATAATTTTACATATCGATGTAAAATGACAATAACTGATAGATCACAGATGATATCAGCTGTGATTTTGTAATAATGGTGATATGTATGGTTGAAAATGTAGCCTGTACAATTCCTTTTACAACCCGGTTTGATACAATATCGTGAATGACCAGCAATAGAACACTTATATCCTATCTGGTCAACTAATCAGAAATATGTAGAAATGTATACATAGTAAATGAATAAAATCAAAAGTGGAATTTTTTTAGCAAATGTTTCGTATTTTTTTATTTTTTCTTTGACTTGACAAACCAAAAGCTTTTCTTAACAGCAAACTATTATTATTAATCAGTTAATAACATAAATAAATGCATGGTGATGCAAATAGACTTTTAGGCTTAGAAAACATCACCCGATGCGTTTACTGGTGATTTCGAGCTCCAGACCGCTGACACTACATATTACTGATGTATCAGAATTCCCTAAATAAACCATTGACTATTTACAATTCACAGATTGAGAATTTGAATGTAAAGAATAGTGGCGTCTCAAAAAGAACTATTACAGCACATCACCTACCGAAAGCGTTACAAATGAAAATAATTGTAAGCTTATCTTCCGTTAATATGACTAAGAGTTTCTAAAACGTTTTGTGTCTTTTATAAATGAGCACATCCATTGTTCTTTACCAATGTATAACGTAAGCATCATGCCAGATGGTTATTATGTGTAGCGTCACATTTTTCATTCACTGGTCTTCAATGTTAATCAGTAGTACTATCCAAGCTTGCGCCTCCCACTCTATCCATTGAGTTGATCCGGTATGTCTGATAGCTGTTACAGACAGCCCTATTGAGCGTAATCGAGCAACTATAATCCAGTTACCAGAGCGTCGTCTGCAATGTTGATGAACCGATATGGCAGTGCATCTCCTGTTTACTACAGCGATGCCAGTTTGGCATCTTTAATCACCAATCTATGGCCAGATTTCACATATTGAATATCGGGTTCATGGATGTGGCAACTCAATCCAAATTCCAACCTGATGGGTGATTCCTATTGACATGTGCTGTTCAAGACTTTACCGGCATTAGCATTCGTCGTAGGATGAAATTAGGTATCATGGCAAATAGCTTCTTAATTCGTATGAACCACATTCCATCAACCGCATGGACCCTCGCCCAGTCGTAAATGACAGAGGCAAATTCTTAAAGGTCATGAATGAGGTCTGTCGTGATGTGGACTCTTCGCCCAGCCTTGAAAAAACTGTCGCCAACTTTGTTTCCTATATAATTTTCAATTCTTTGACTTTTCTCACTTCCTTAAGGTGTTGGGTGCGTCGAATCTGGTGTATTCTTGGAGATACATAAGTGTTCTGCAGTTCGGTGACATTGATCAGTCTAGCCTTGCCTAGTTTCTGTGACATTGATCAGTCTAGCCTTGCCTAGTTTCTGTGACATTGATCATCTAGCCTTGCCTAGTTTCTGTGACATTGATCTATTTCTAGCCATGCCTAGTTTCTGTGACATTGATCAGTCTAGCCTTGCCTAGTTTCTGTGACATTGATCAGTCTAGCCTTGCCTAGTTTCTGTGCCGGTGACGAAGAGAAGGACATACCTTTCAGCGTCAGCGTATAATGCAGCAGGATAAAGAAGACATCGCTGTCTAACCTTTAGATCCAGATGTTATGGTACCTCTTTTCTATCGCATATATGCAGTACAGAATTACTTTGGAATCTAATCTTGTGTTCATCGCAGTTTCTATTTCCTTCTTCCATTTGGTCTTCCCATCAGGAGTATACCGGTAAGCAGTTCCTTCGCAGATCAAGATGACAGTTCTCCTCTGGAGTTTCCTAGCATTAGTTGAATTACTCAATACACTATACAGGACACTAATTAACTTATCTTGTTCTAATCATTCACCTTCATTCAGCTTCCGATGAAAGATGCCATTCTCTTCGATCCCGGTTCAGAAAATAAGCAAACAGTGACAACAGAGAGCTTCTAAAAGGCTACAAACAGAACCACTGCACATGACTTACGTGCCTCCTCGATCACACAAGATGTGATACAACAAGGAAGTTGGGGGAAATTAGACCATTCGGGAGTCTGCATGTACTGTAGTGATCCAGCACTAAGAACTAAAATAGGGACTGTAAGTGTATTATTTTTGAGAGACGCCGCAATTCTACAAAATATATAACATGAAACTTTGAAGTGCAAATTGGATATCAAGCCGAATTACATTCAAATTTCTGTGAACCGTAAATAGTCAATATTATATTTAGGTAATTCTAATTCACCAGTAACTCGAAGTGTTAGCGGTTTTGAGTTGAAATCACTAGTAGACACATCGGGTCAAGTTTAGTAAGGCTAATAAAGGCATAACAATAAGACTATTTTGCATCATCATTTATACATTTGTTGTTGTTGTTGCTTTTACTGATTAATCTTAATAGTTTACTGATGAGAAACTATCTTGGTTTGTCAATTCAATAAAACAGATACGAAATATTTGTTAAAAAAAAAGCTCACATCTTACCCATTTTAGTTCCAACCCTGCTTTTATCAAAACATGTAGCATCCTGATGTCGCGAATGCGTACGAGATGATGTATTATATAGCCAGGGATCTGAAAACAATGTACCACATGAATACACATCGGCGTTTTTTTTTTATTTTTTTATTGTTTTTTTCCTAATAGCGTAAGCTAGCATATACAAACAATATCAATCATCATAATGTTTTTTTATGACTGCAATTACAAAATCAATATTCATCAATTTGCAATTGTTTAAGACAAATGTGGCTGCTCAAATTGTTCTAACGGCTTGATATCAATATGTTATTATGACCATCAGAATTACAATTTATACATTATTTATAACATCTAAAAAAAGTAATGTTATTTTATGAAGAAACCAAATTGATAATTCGATAATGACAATTTTTTTCTATTATTGTTCGCGTTGGGTTTAATCCTCCTACCAAAACATTTATCATATGTTTAATTTAAATTCGACATGAAGACACAAGAATCCGAAAATGACATATGCTAAATTTCAATATTTATCTTCTGTGATTTTTGTCACGGATTGTATGCTAAGGATTTACCCGGTTTAGGTCCAGTCCTCTTTCTATCATAACCTTTATCATCCGGATGTCGCCAGTGTAGAAGAATTTATGTATAGTAGAGTCAGGGATCTGGAAAATGACCATACGATGTAAATATCTGTTCAAAGAATTGCTTAAAGCATGTTGCCAATTATGGTATAATTTCATAACTGCAATTTAAAAAAAGTATTGATTTTAATATTTTCAATTATTAACTCGATTAGTAGGTAGAGAACATTATGATGTGGCTTATCTGATCATTTTATGTTATGACCCATCTACAAAACTGCGCATTATACATATTAATTGAATGCTAACTAAATTGAATAATAAACGAACGTTAATCTTATACATCGATGATAAATAAATCATTGTGTATATTATCGATAGTGTTAGTATGATAATGATGCTATGCAAGGATGAATTGTAACCTGTAAAATATCATGCATATGCCGATATAATAAAAATGTACACTGATAGGCGATTAAATGCATGTGGTCTATGTTGTGGTTTGAACTGATTGTGGGTACGACTTTTACTTACGTTACCACAATCAATTTTCATTTTGATAATACACGCCAACGTAAATTTACAGACGAACACTGGCCCTGTTTCTTCTAAATAATGTTCATAGCACAACAGTAATTTCACATCTTCAATTGAATCTTCTGTTAAAATACATTTCTACATGCATAGTTTTTTGCGGTCCTAGTCGTAAATTGGAGTTGATTTTGAAGCACCGGAAGCAACCTTCGTCGCAATAAATGCTAAAAAGTGACACGTCCGGACCGAAATTCCGGTATCTTAATAAATCGCATCCGAATTTCCTTAAAACACAAACTTGGAAAATATCATGAAAATAAACAGACATAAACAAGAATAACATTTACAAATATTGTTAAATTAAAATGGAGGTTCACTTCCTATTTTGCCTAATCATTGATTAACTGATATTACAGAAAGCATCATTTTATCATTTTTTTTCTATTTTTAGTCAGCAAATTTGTCAAGTTGGTATATGATATTTCAAGTTCAAATAATTCACAACCATAATTATTTACATATTTGAAATCAGCATGAAAATGCAAGAAAACAATACATGTTAGAAAATAATGACATGGGTTTTCCCAAAAGTATTATGGACCTACCTTAAGATGATGATTTTTTAAACAGACACTGTTCTTATTTATTTTCATACTGATGTAAGATAATGTTCTTACAGTACATTGATCATACCTTTTTTCAGTTCTACATAAAGTCATAAGAAACGGAATATAAATAATGCCATAGAAAGTATGTTGGCTTGGAGTTTAACAGATGATTCTGAAGGCAAAATACTGTTTTCAGTTGCGAATTATTGGCTGACAAATGCCATATAGAAAACGGCTAATTCCAAATAACGCGCTATGCTTAACTTGTCCTGCTAGAATTATACCTCCTAGTTTTGACAACTGATTGCAGCTAGAAGCTTAAGATGTAGTAAATTTCTAGAACTATCTGAAGACATTTTTTACCCTTCATGAAGAGACATGTACTCCCCAAGCGTTGAATACTTAGTTCAATAACCATCTTTTTTATTCGTTGTCACGAAATTGGACACACACAGCTTACCCATTTTAGTTCCAATCCTCGTTCTATCAAACCCTTTAACATCATGTTGTCGCCAGTGCGTATAATGTCACTTAATAAGGGATCAGGAATCTAAAATAATATACAACAAGAAATATATCTTCATGTTTTTGTTGGGTGTCACTCTGTTTGAAATATGATTAATATAAATATTGATGCTATATAGCTTAAGCTGCTGTGTGTATAGAAAACAAAACCATGTTATCATGTTATGCTGCATAATGTTTTTATCATTTTAATACTGAAGCAATAGAAACATATCGATATTAAATTATAAGATTTACAACTCTCTGAAGAAGAAAACGTTATGTTATGACCTTTCTGATTATTCATGGTTCACGTGTCAATCAACTTTCTAATTAGAAACTACATTTATTAAAACAGTAAAGTTTTTCATATATCAGACCACAGATGACATCGACTATGATAAAATAAATATATTGCATGCAAAGATCTTTTGTAAATCTATCTTTACATACCGGTATAGTAACATAAAAGTGCTTAATTCATTTTACGCGTTTGGTTGCATGGTCCGTTTTGTGCTGTAAACTGATTATGGTTACGACTTTTGCTTTTGTTACCATATTATTTGGTTTATAAACGCAAACGCAAAATTAACGAAGACGGGAAATACTTATACAACATACAATATATATAGAACTTTAATATCAAATCTAAAATTAAGTTTGTGTTGAAAATGTATTTTATTTAGAAAATGAAAAAGTATGATTTTATATCAACATGTGTAATAATTGTTCTGATTGGTTTACGTGTTGGGAATCAATTCTCTTCCTACCAAAACATTTATCAACTATTCTTTCAGTGTCGCGATTGCGTACGATTTTTTGTGTAACATAGTTAGGAAGTTGACAATATTATAAATCACGAGAATATATATAAGTGTTTTTGTTGGGTTTTCTATTGTAAGAAACATGATTTTGCAGACTATTGTTGCGAAATGACTTCAGCTGCTGTATTCATAGAAAAAAACCCAATAATGCCATTTAAAAACCTATCGATTTTTAAGTCTTTCATTGTCAACTAACATGAAAAGAAAACATAATACTGTGGCTTATCTGATCATTTTTATATAAGAATTATAGCACAGATGCCACATGGAAAAAGGCTCATTCCATAAAACGCGATATGTTTAATCTGTTGTTTTCCAGCTAAATCAATTCTCATAGATTTGACAACTGAATACAGCTGGAAGCTAAACGTGATATTTGGTAGCAATTGTAAAGAACTATCTGAATACATTTTGCACCCTTCATGAAGAAATACTCGTATGCACTCTACAAGGGTTGAACACCATAACAATCTTCTATATCAATTGTCACGATATTGTACATACACAACTTACCCGTTCTAGTTTCAATCCTCCTTCTACCAAAGCCTTTAGAATCACGTTGTCGCCCGTGTCTATGACATACTTTATGATATAATCAGGAATCTGAAAAATAATATTCGACAAGAATATATCTTTATGTTTTTGTTTGGTGTCACTCTGTTTGAAACATGATTAAGATAACTATTGCTGCTATATAGCTTAAGCTGCTGTGTGTATAGAAAACAAAACCGTGTTATCATTGTATCCTACAGCAGGGGCGTAGGAAGCGGGGGGCAGGGGGGGGGGGGTAAACATATCAATTTTTGGTACTTCATTTTAGAATATTTTCCTGCGCGGTGCATTTCCTAAAAAGTTCAAGCAAGACTGATTTTAATATGTTTTATTCAGTATGGCCTATATATACATATTCAAATGAAAAAAGGAACTAAAAAGTAATGAATAAATATTTTTATACATGCATCAATAAATCCAATCTCTAGATTTCTTTCACGTCGACTGTTTTACTGTTAGATATTCGCATTAAAGTGGCCAGTGAAGCTGACCAGGTAAGCTTTGTTTGTCATCCTAATTTTAATGCCATCAGATAAAATAACGTTTCAGACTGAGAATATTACCTTTGGAATTAGTTTAAAGTTCATATTATTCAATCAGAAGCACTCATATTGTTTTGGTAGGTAGATATTGTTTCTATTTGTGTCAAAGACAAATTAGAGCTAAAATTTGAAATATGATGCATAACTATTATGTATACATAGCTAATTAATACATAAATACATACGAAATAATCTATATTGCTTTTGTGCATGCACAATCAGTACTAAATAGTCCATTTTCCGTCATGACGGAATCAGACTCTCCGGTTTTGGTTTTCGCCTTTATATATGCCTACAACAGTCACCAGACACTTCCGGAATTAGCTTTACAACAATGTACCTATCATTTGGGGATCTCTACGTGCAATTTTTAAAAAGTTGAGCTTATTGAACTGTGTGAGGCAGTGAAATCACCCAATCTATCATGACATTAGATCTGGATTTTACATCTCGATCGATCCCCTGTACAGTACTGATGTTAATACTTGCCCATCTCGGTCTCATTTTTGGACGAATGTCGATTCTTACACCAATGATTTTTTTTTTTCATTTATATATCATCAACATTTATATTGTATGATATTTTGACTACCGCTTCGTCTGAATACTGACAAATTAGATAGGAGCAAATAAGAGTTGTGATGTCTGTCGATTGTTTGTTGACGGCCGGCATGCTAAAAGTTTGATCTTCAACATATACTGCCAACAATTGTATAATGTTCCTGGCTAAGGCGATATCAGATCTACATGAACACGAAATATTACCATTTATGGTTTTCCATAAAGAAATCCACGGGAGAGGTCATGCGAGCCAACTGCATTTCATTGACAGGTTAGTAAAAATGTAAAAATGTAATATAAATACATATTTCATCAGAATTTTTTGTCCAAATGATAATATAATTATTTAAGCTCTGTCGGTGATGAAACATCTTTAGTAGCTAAACTTTATTTTCACAAGATTTTTTTATATAGGTCATAGGTTGAAAGTACATATACAAATTTACAACAAGTATAGCTGAAATGGATTGAATTACATTACTACTGTAGTAACTAGTACTGTATATGTATATCTGTATTTTTTTGTTATTTAAGTATAAGAAAGTGCATAACAGATGCAGTTGATCTACAAAAAAACATAGACCTGTAGAAAATGTATGCATAAGCTATGTGTTGAACTTATATGTATCTTACAGGTATTTACATGTATTCTAGCTGTATTGAATGATCTGAGCATCATGAGGTGAGAAAAATACTTTGGCCACCTATGATCCATGTCTTATCCGTGACAGAGAATCTTTGGACATTTCATTATCAATGGGGAGGAGGGGGTTTGGTGCAGCGGTCGAGTGGTTTATGCCTCGACACACTACTACAAGCCCTCTACCTCTGGTTGGCAAGTTCAAATCCCATGTTTGGGCAGTTGGTAGGAACTGGCCACTTATCAGTGGCTTTCCTCCACCAATAAACCTGACACGTCCTTTCATGACCTTGGTTATTAATAGGGTGTTAAACTAATGAAACCTAACGGTGAAGGAATCAGCTATTCCTTACTGTATTGCAGTAAGTGTTGTTCCTACAAAAAATGTTTGTATGAAAATGTGTTAAGTAGTGAATGTACAGATCTAGAAGACAGCCTAAAATCAAGTTATTTTATTCATATTTCAGCTGCATGCAGACACTCAGAAAATGGATATATTGTATGAGAATATTGATGAATCATCTGAACAGTCACAGATGAATTAGACCACTTACTGTCTTGCCTATTCAATTGACAAGCAGATTATGAACATGAGTGATTTTAATTCAACCGCAGAACAATTTACAGAGAATCTTGGAAATCATGCACCAAAAATTGTTGAGGATATCGAGACCAGCATCTGTGGGCAGTCTGGAAATTCATTCAGTCTGGAAATGATGCAATATGGCCGACTGACAACTTTTAACTTCCACAAGATTTGTGAAGCAATAAATTGTCATCACTGTCCTCAATCATTACTGGAATCAATCATGGCAAAGTATGAAACAGGTGTCTGCATTTCAATGGGAAAGAAGGAAAAAAGTACCTAGTTCTTCAGGACCTATATACAAAATCATGTACGTCTATTAAAAATAGTGCATGTAGAGGAAAAGGGTCTATATCTGATGTGAACTTTCCATACATTGGTTACAGTGTAGATGGGATTTCCTCAAGCAAATGACACAGAAAGAAAGTGATTATCCAATACTCCTTGAAACACATGCATTCAAAAGAGGTTTCATTGCATAAAATCGCATTTATAGCTAGTTGACAATAAATCAATTATTTCTGAGAAATCTGAACAAGCGATGACCTTTTTGCTCGATTCTTAAACATAAAATATACAGTGGTTTGACATGTTATGATATATACATGTAGCATAAATGTATGTTTATCACATAACTAACCAACTGGCCCGTCCAGCAATGTCATTAATATCACAACACACCTGTACATTAAAAATACTATTGAGACGTCACAGGTACAAATAATGACGTCACGATGAAAATATGATGTCACACAAGTATCTTGGTAGACAGAAATGTCAAATCCGAGCTTGATTACAGTATAGAAATGAAATGGAAAGTTGATAAGTTCTGTCTATATCTCCATAACACAATTGTACCAATATGATAAATATAATCTAACACTCATGGCGTGGTAATATGAAATGTATTAATCTCCTTAAGCGCTATGATATGCCACTTTCCATAGTGTTCATAGACACTCATGTAAGTATCTGTTTGTCATTCATAAAACATTGTATATATATTATTGAGATATTATGAGGTACTCTAAAATATATTAACATAAATGCTGTAGATATTACGTCGCCTTAATTCAATATGAGAGTTACTAAACACCTGTCTTAGCTACATTTGTACATATAGCCAAACATGTTCATGCATGGTTTAGGTTGATGATGATCTATGGTTTAGGTCTCGGTTTTGCTGCTTTTATTGCAATATATGATGGTCAACATGCAGGTTGGGTATCTGGGTGTTTTGTGGTAGTTCTCCCCGCAACGGATTGTTTTATAACATATTTATGTCGCTTTATTTACACTTGTGACTGTAAAGTGTTCCCATTCTTTACACCGTTCAAACTGCCGATTTGTTGTAGGGAAATTAGTAAACGTGACCCTGTGTATTTATTATGTGCTACTAAACATGGATTCACTATTGCATATGCCCCAACAAAGGTGTTTTACCCTATTTTTATTTTATTTCAGGTTAGGTTTCTCATTGTCTGCATGTAGTGAAAACCTACTTTCGCTTCGCGTTTGTCTTGCATATCACGAAGAAAAAATGTCCATCAAGGGACTATGCTATTTCAAAGAAGATTAATTGGTTTATGTCTTAGCAACTTCGACTGAATTTTAAACTTCATCCCAATCAAGAAGTGGGCGTGGGCAACTAAACGACAAATTGAAAATGTGCCAAGATCGAAGTGGGGGGAGGTTTAGAAAATCTTGAGAATCTTTGCCCCCACCGCATTTAAAGGTAAGTTTTTATATATCGATTAGAAATGATAATGACTAAAAGTAGACCACAGACGACATCGTCAGTAATGATATATTTCTGATTCTATGTAATGCTGAAACTGTAACCTGTTAAATTTCCTTTACATACCGGTATAATAAAAAATGTTTCAGATTAGGCGTTTGGTTGCATGGTTCGTTTGTGCTTTACATTTAAAAAAAATGAAATAAAAAGTGGTATTACCAATGATGCAACTGCTCAAAATAAATATGACTATATTGATTTCATGAAATAGTAAAGGTAAGTATCTCATTATATCGATGTGAAATAAATACAAAAAGATCACATAAAATATTGGTAGTATAAAATTGGTGGTAAGGATGAAAAGGAATCAGTAACATTTCATTTAAATAACGGTATAATTTGTTTATAAACGCAACCATAAATTCGCACATGAATACAGGGCATGAACTAATGAAATGTAAATATATATCGATGACTTCAAGTCCCATTATGTTTTCGTAATATTTCTAATAATCAACTATCAAAATTCAAGGTGGCGACCTGTCGGCCTTCTTGTTCACCGATCAGCCCCAAAATGCAATATACACAACTAGGGCCCTAGGGAAACCTGCATGTGAAATTTGTGAGATTCCGTCAGTACTTTCTGAGAAATATCGGTAACAATAATTGTTAACGGACGGAGGAGGGACAGACCACGGACCACGGACGAAAGGCGATTTGAACAGCCCATCATATCACGATGTTGTGCTAAAACGACACTTAAGTAATGATATTTATACACTATTTTGCTTCCTGTGAGGTCTTCATTAAAAATGTGAAACCTCTGACCTTCTTTTAGTTACAACAATGGAAGACCAGTTAGTTAGTAGTTGGAATAACTTTTGCTGATCCTTTTGTGTTTACAATAAAATATGTGTAAAGTTAAGACCAGTTTAAAACAGTTTGCCATGTGTCACTAGTAAGAATAAAACACTTAGACGATAATATGCCATGGATTTATTTAATGAAGCATGCTCTGTCAGATAATATTTAACAATGTTTTTACCACAACATGTGGTGTTATCAAACTCTCATTTTGAATCAGTGCCTTCCTGATGAAAATATTACTACATATATCTCGGAAAATACACGTCATCGTATTTCTATCGTCTAAAGGCGAATATGATTGTGATAGAAATAATGTATTTATTCCTCACACGTACGTTTTTTTTTTAATTACAAAAGGCACTCGCTTAAGTTCTTGTCTTTTGTAACTTTAAAAAATAACTCACTCTTGTGGAATAAATTCAATATTCAACAGCCGCTCTTGTGTAACCTCTATCTATACCATGCCGATCAATTTCTATATTACTACTTGCTCTGCATGTTCTTGAGAATTGGGGACCGAGAAGTTACGATGTCTCAGCATAATACCACCAGCCCTCCACCTCTGGGATGTGAGGTCGAATCTCATGTGGGGCAGTTGCCAGGTACTGATCACTGGTCGGTTTTCATCCGGCTTTCCCCCATCAACAAATCTGGCACATCCTTACATGACCCTGGCTGTTAATAGGACGTTAACAAATACATCCACCTCTTGAGAATTTTAGAAGATCAGGAACAATTTACATTCCTGTCAGGAATCATTGGACATAGGTCGCCGATATCAACAAACATGGCTCGACTGACATGGCCATACAAGCATGATCCGTCATATAAGTGTTATAAACCGTATGTATCTGCTTCTCATGCAAAGTATAATGAAATATGTAATGTATATATTAACCATATGTTTTATGCTAGAAGAAGGATGGTCAAGGGGAGTCAAACTTGATATGATAGCAAAGGACCAGTTTAATGTCGTGATAATCTCGATTTTAACAAGATGATGCAGATTGTTTTGACGAATAAGTATTTGGAGTACATTGCTGTTTGGAATATTATTAAGCAAAGATTACAAAAAAGTAATTAACCGTTAATACAATAAAAGCTACTATTAAACCTTTATTGACATTAATCAACTCACCTGGTTTGGATCGGCACCACGTTGTAGAAGTTTTGAAACTTCCTCTTCATTTTCGTCTAGTACATCCCCACTTACAAACTTTTTCTGAATGATATCATAAAATCAATATGCATATTAAGCATTCAACATACGACATCGGAAAAATAAAGAAGAGTTGTAAAATCCGTCCACGCTCCGATTTTTTTTTTTTTTTTAATTATGTAGTGTTAAAGGTCTATTTTATCTAATTGTATTTTTTTAAAGGCATAAATGGCCTCAAATAATGTTTTCTAACAAAACTTTGGGTATGTGGAAAGGGGATCCCTTGTGTCCAGCTTTTGAACATATTTTTTTCATTATTTTTATTATTTTTGTTAAACTGAGATACTGCGTTCTTTATTTCATACGCCTTGATAATGAGCATTGTGCATGAGTTTTCTCATGTGTTTTAGCCAAATTTATTTTATCCCATGCAAAACTCTTTTATCAAATAAACGTTTACAATCTGTGTTTTAGTCCTTACTTGCTTTTTCTTACCCTGAACTTTTATACTGATATTAATGCATGACTTGTAGTTTGGCCCTAAATGTTTGATATTCGTGATTTTTTAATTATTTATGTTGGTTATATCTGTTTTACTGTTATCATCAAAATTTTAGTTATCTTTAACTAAAAGCATGTTATTATTTTCTAGCACACGTTATATTTTTGCTGCTGTGTTATCTCTATCTTTGCATGCGTTTGTCTTTTTTAAATGATGTTAGATTTAGTGGCTGATGTTATTATTTATTTTGCATTGTTATTCATTTCATTTCACGTGTTAGTGTCAGCAATGATTGTTAATGATTTTGTTTCCCATGTTATTGCCAGAATGTTACGTGATTTTTATGTGAAACTTTGTTAGCATCAACAGAACATGTGATTATTTACGTGACCACGTTACAAGTATCGTTGGAAACGTTATTTTGTTTTGAAAGCGTTATTTTTTTCGTGGAAATACCACTGCCTATTGTTCTCATTGACCCCCTACGGCGACAGCGCAGTGAGCCAGCGGGCAAGCTTCGCTAGTGTGTTGACCACTCACCCATAACGAGAGCACGGCTCCCAATATATAGTCGACTGGCGGTATCGCTGTCACTGTATCGCTACCGTATCGCATGTGCTGTGCAACTGAGCATGGAATATATATAGTTTTCAGTTACTATATTTACAGTTCTTTTTCTCCAAAGTTTGCATTCACTGTATAAACTTATTGAAAATTCCTGACATATTAGGGTTGTGTTGGAATCGGCAAGGACGTTTAAATCCTTGGAATCGGTCTTAGTTTAACTACACTGTACAAAGATTTGATGTTTTTTTTAACATATTGTGTATTTCAAGTTTACTGATTATTACGTTATAAATATAATATATAGATATGTTTCTGATAACGTACGTAATCTGTTTTGATTAACGAAATTGTGAACATTTCTTGTATGGCTGATTAACAAAATTATTTGTCGAAGTTATGCATATTATGGAATCTGTTTTGATTAAAGAAGTTGTGTACATTTCTTGAATGGCTGATTTATATATATCACAACATTATTTGAGACATATTTTGGAACAAGTGCTATATATTCAAAATGAACATTACAAAATCTACTATAATTCTATATGATATGTCGTATCATACAGGGAAGACACAAATAAATATCAAATGCACGTGTCTTGAATAACAGTTACAATACGCATGATGCAAACTGACATGCATTTATTTAATTAAATACACTGTATTGTACGTTTTGTCTACGTTATGAAAAGTGAAATATATATTCAAGTTCATGCTGTTTTGATTAAAGAAGTTGTGTACATTTCTTGAATGGCTGATTTATAATCACTGTCAAAACAAAATCTACATTGTATTCCGACTATAATTTGTCGTACCGCATACAGGGAAGACACAAATAAATATCAAATGCACGTGTCTTGAATACAGTTACAATACGCATGATGCAAATTGACATGCATTTATTTAATTAAATACACTGTATTGTACGTTTTGTCTACGCTATGAAAAGTGAAATATATATTCAAGTTCATGCAAAACAAACTGTCAAACCTCCATTGTATCCGACTTAATTTGCTACCGCGCGGGGACATGTAACATGCGCAGCGACCCGTGAAAATCGCCCACGGGTCAAGCAGTCGTGGATCTTTTAATTTTTTTAAGTATTATTATCTGCGCTAGAAGGCCGTTACCATTATTTTTAGGTCATCTGACCCGAAGGGTCAGGATGACCTATAGTCATCATGTTTCGTCCGTCGTCGTGCGCCGTCCGCTGTGCGCCGTCCGCCGTGCGCCGTCCGCCGTGCGTTAACTTTTCACATTTTGAACTTCTTCTCAAGTTTTGACCCGTGGGATTGAGCTGAAACTTACCTGAAATGATCCTGAGATGGTCCCGACAAAGTGTTGTTATTTTTCGGGTCGATCTGAAATCCAAGATGGCCGCCACAGCCGCCATCTTGAAAACACATTTTTAAACTTCTTCTCAAGTTCTACCGGTGCGATTTGGCTGAAACTTGCATGAAATGATCCTGACATGGTCCCGACAAAGTGTTGTTATTTTTCGGGTCGATCCGAAATCCAAGATGGCCGCCACAGGCGCCATCTTGAAAACACATTTTGAACTTCTTCTCATGTTCTACCGGTGCGATTTGGCTGAAACTTGCATGAAATGATCCTGAGATGGTCCCGACAAAGTGTTGTTATTTTTCGGGTCGATCCGAAATCCAAGATGGCCGCCACAGCCGCCATCTTGAAAACACATTTTAAACTTCTTCTCAAGTTCTACCGGTGCGATTTGGCTGAAACTTGCATGAAATGATCCTGACATGGTCCCGACTAAGTGTTGTTATTTTTCGGGTCGATCCGAAATCCAAGATGGCCGCCACAGGCGCCATCTTGAAAACACATTTTGAACTTCTTCTCAAGTTCTACTGGTGCGATTTGGCTGAAACTTGCATGAAATGATCCTGACATGGTCCCGACAAAGTGTTGTTATTTTTCGGGTCGATCCGAAATCCAAGATGGCTGCCACAGCCGCCATCTTGAAAACACATTTTAAACTTTTTCTCAAGTTCTACCGGTGCGATTTGGCTGAAACTTGCATGAAATGATCCTGACATGGTCCCGACAAAGTGTTGTTATTATTCGGGTCGATCCGAAATCCAAGATGGCCGCCACAGGCGCCATCTTGAAAACACATTTTGAACTTTCTCAAGTTCTACCAGTGCGATTTGGCTGAAACTTGCATGAAATGATCCTGACATGGTCCCGACAAAGTGTTGTTATTTTTCGGGTCGATCCGAAATCCAAGATGGCCGCCACAGGCGCCATCTTGAAAACAACATTTTGAACTTCTTCTCAAGTTCTACCGGTCCAATTTGGCTGAAACTTGCATGAAATGATCCTGACATGGTCCCGACAAAGTGTTGTTATTTTTCGGGTCGATCCGAAATCCAAGATGGCCGCCACAGGCGCCATCTTGAAAACACATTTTGAATTTCTTCTCAAGTTCTACCAGTGCGATTTGGCTGAAACTTGCATGAAATGATCCTGACATGGTCCCGACAAAGTGTTGTTATTTTTCGGGTCGATCTGAAATCCAAGATGGCAGCCACAGTCTCCATCTTGAAAACACATTTTGAACTTCTTCTCAAGTTCTACCGGTGCAATTTCGCTGAAACTTGCATGAAATGATCCTGACATGGTCCAGACAAAGTGTTGTTATTTTTCGGGTCAATCCGAAATCCAAGATAGCCGTCACAGCCGCCATCTTGAAAACACATTTTGAACTTATTCTCAAGTTCTACCGAAGGGATTTGGCTGAAACTTGCATGAAATGATCCTGACATGGTCCAGACAAAGTATTGTTACATCTCTGGTTGATCCCAAATCGAAGATGACTACCATGACACTGTGTCTAATTAATTTCCTATATTTAAAGGCCCTTGGGCCTCTTGTTTGAAATAAAATTTGTTGAAAGAAATTGAAAATGATCCTGACATGATCCTGACAAAGTGACACCATATATAATTAATTTTACTATTGTCAAGGTAGTCAGATGACCGTTAAGGCCCTTTGGGCCTCTTGTTTTATGTACTGTTTGGAATCGGCTTGTTAACTTAAGCCGTTAACTTTTAACTTCAACAAAGATTATTGAAAAATGGTACCGCGACAGAGTCATCTAGCTAAAGGAAAACTATACTCTACTATCAAAGAATTTGTGTCATGATAAAATGAGGTGTGTTCTCCTTTCAAGACACTCGGAGTCATTAGTTGCCGGACACCTAGATATCCGAATTTTGGTGTCAGGACATGTATTGTGGTAACGAGACTTATTTGGTGCGTGACGTAATCGACCCTTTGCGAGGCAGCGCAGCTCATCACTTTCAATGCTTGCATACGGCGCTCGACACACCTACCTGTGTGATTTTCAAAAACGTCTTTTCAGCGATTGGGGATAGTTGCTACGTTTCTCTGATTTTTTTTTTTATTAAATAGCATTGTCATGAACTTTCGTTTTCTTATAAAATGTTAAGCAATGCGGGACGAAAGCGTAATTGTGAGAACCGCGATGAACAACGTAACCCTGTACAATTTCACCTGGATGCGGAGGTTGGTGGATAATTATGTATATTTAATGAGGGTAAAACTTTCGTGTAGATTTCTTACTTTTTTCAATGATTTATGCATTCTTTCTAGAGACTGTAGTAAAATGTAACACATACATTGTAACTTCCCAAAACCGAACCTTCTCAAAACCGATCACCTCTAGAAACCGATCATGGATGTCATGTACGGAATTAATTCCTCTTTATTGATAGTACATAAAACTTCCCAAAACCGACCCCCCCCCCCCCCCCCCCCCATTCCGAATACCGGACCGATTTTGAGATCGGAATAGTCAAATGTAACTAAAATACACTTCTGAAAACCGGCCTTACCTGAGCGACACCGACAGATAATGCATTGAGGTCTGATCAACCGACCGTGAAATACACACGTACCTGTACCATAGTTGTCGCATGCCATGTCCTGGGGCATGTATACAGATGTGAAGGCTATAGGTACACGGTAATTATACCCGAGATATTGGTGAAATTATTTAATCATGTCTAATGTTTAGATATTTAACGAAGGTCTACCACGTGCACGCGATTTGTTTACTGTATGAAAACAAGCAGAGCTAGTAATAAAGAGATAGTTTCGTATTCAAATCACACGTGGTTTTTTTTTATTTACATATGTCGTAAATTATCTGTATGAAGAAGCCAAAGCCATGTACTGTTTTAGAAAATGACTATGTCATATAATGACCGGCATCGACTGATCATCGTGTAATTAGACCATATAATTTGATTCCTGACGTAACCGGAAGCGATCGGCCGTATGTAGGTTAGTGCAGACGAGAACATCCCCAAGAACATTCACGCAACTAACCAAATAAACTACGTTTATAAGCGGTAACAAAATCAAGATTGTTGTAATCCATTCCTTTTAAACGTATGATTCTCTCTTTTGTGATAACATTCACATTAACAACAAATATCGGTCGGTTTTAACGAACACTAGGCATACATGCGGTACACTAGTGTAAAAAACGACTTCCGATCGATTAAATCCGGATCGTAATGATCGGTATTCGGTTCACTTCTCCAAACCGAACCCTCTCTAAACCGGCCGAAATTATTTGCACCAACCATGATCGGTTTCGGGAGGTTCCACTGTACTTGTATTCATCTTAGCGATTAACATTTTTCTACATATTTAATTCTCCCTCTCTCTTTCTTTCTTTCTCTGCCTCCCTCTCTGAGTGACAGCGCTTATAGGTTCTCGCCATGTCTGCTAGTGTGATTATCCTGTTTAGACAGGAATTCACACTAGACCTATACACGGTGGAGAAGGTTAACGGAATCGTGATGCGCCCTGACTTAGGAGGCTCGACTTACGGGGCGCTTATATTAAGGCGGCACTAGTAGGAGCACGAAGCGAGAAAATGGCCGACAATAATTGTATACACTTTATAGACAAAGATATTGGAAGGGAACATTAACATTGAAAGTTGCTAGTAGACGTAAAAAATTTCTCTTTATGAGTTGCAAATTGGTTGAAATCTTAGCGAAGTACGGGATTAGCTGGGCGGGTGGTTACGTTAAGTATAGTAATCTTCAGAATATGCACACAAGTCATCTACAGGTATTTAAACCAGAGACTTAATAGTTTTACTGTAATTTAGTAGACATGTAATATTCTATCATAAATTTTGATTCATATATTGTATATGGGGGTGGGAGTTTATACGTATCGACATTAGATCTACATTGAAATCACGCAAAAACTGCAGATAATTATAACATTTAAATTTTGTGGAACTACACGTGTCAAAATTCATGTTTTCAGAAACATTTTAATTGTCAATCTGTTTTAGTGCATTACAAACACAATAATTACTCTTTTTATTTATTTTGAATTCCAGAACGGTTTAAGAAACACAACTATGTACATGAATTATAGGAATGAATAAAAATCACGATTTTGATCAGATATTAATATTTCCATTCCAGGTTCTGCATCCCATTGAGAACATCTTGGGGAAATTTCTGTAATCGTTGAATCCATTTGTATGTGTATGCTTATAAGAAGTTTACTTGAGTAAAAAGTATTATCTAAACTAATAAATAAACAGGCCGCGATATTTCCCGGGGAGACATTGGGATGATCTTTCCTCGTGAGCTTTGAATCGATCCAAACTTCAAGTGGAACCTTAAGTACTAATTGCCATCATTTATAAGTATGACATCGAACAAGTTTTATGTTGACAGCTGACGGCGGAATTGAAGATAAAGTATACACTTTGTAGGACGTAAGACATTCGCTTCCTTTTGTTGATAAATACAGTTTTATGCGGACCAACAGAGGGCCCTAAGACCAATTTTAAAAGGTTTCTGAATTTTGATCTAAACCTCTTAAACGTCTATAAATGGTCTCTGGTGGGTCCATAAATAAAATTATCAAATGTAGCTAATTTTCGGATCCCTGTGATATTACCATATACATGTATACATGAAAACAAGTCGATGCTTTATTTATGTATGTATGACAACAGAAACATGTACAAATGTATTGGTTTATGATAAATTGACATTTTTATCCGATTATGTGTCAAAGAAAGATTTGTTTTCCAGCACCAATATTCAGAATTTGTTAAAATAACGGCAAAACACTTAATTTTTAACAAGTTTCGTCAGGATTAGTTTATGTGCCTTTTTATTCCGTGTTAACCCTTAATATTAGGACTTTTCCTTAGAATTCCAATTCGATCAGAAAAATCAAGTATTCTGCCGTAAAATTAAGTATTTTTCTGTCCGCTGTCGCCGCCGTGACGGCTGACTAACAAACCATCAGAGGCTATCAGTTACAAGTACCCACCTTTGTTTACATGCACGGCTATCTAATGCTACAAAGTCGGGGTCAAACTTTTCCGATGCGACAGTGAAATTAACACATTCGGCGATAGAATTAAATATTTCGTCGGTTATATTAATACTTTCTGCGCGAAGATTAACAGATTTTCTGACTGACGTTGGTAATTATCGAGCGGACGCGCCGAGCCGTGACGGCCGAGTACACACGGCTTGCACAGGTAAATATTAGGTTTGTGGAACGGGCCAAGCTATCCGATTGTAGACTACCCCTCTTTACGTCATGCATGCACTACAACTACTTTATTTTTTTCTAATTCATGCTACCTGGCGAAACATGCATTTTCAACCTTTTTTTTCGGGAGAGTACCGATACGAGCGGTAAAATATGAATTACTGTTTGTACTGATGTGAATTGTGTTGATACTAAATGCTGTTCGAGGTTCTCGTTTCAGATATCGTAAGACCAGAGAAGAAGATCGAAGAAAATACCAGGCTGACGTTATGATGCAAAACTTATCAGCTGAAGAGGATTAATCTTGAAATAAATGAAATTATACGACATAAGTTCACGTGTTAATTTTTACCAATTTCCAATTTGTAAAGCTTGTCTACACACCTTGTATACATGGCTTCGATCTGCGATTGAAGACGATTCTGTAGTTCTAGATCATTGATATTCAATTAATATAGTATACAAATGTACCTGAGGTTCTCGTTACAGATATCATAGTGTAGGACAAGAGAAGATCGAAGGAAATACCAAACTGACGTCATCACTTGTGTTAACTGTTGAAAAGCTGAAGAGGACAATGAAATTGATCGTGTTGATTTTTTTTACATCCCTGAAAAACTTTGATATATTTTCCCTATAAATGGCGTTTTGTAACACCAATCACAGAGTTCCTTTGATGTGGTCACAGGTAACCTTCAACCCCTTACCGATCTGTCGACACCCGAATGCCAATCCCACTCGAAACTTCCAACGATTAACAATGGATTTCATCAGACCCATATCACGCTTGCGCGTCATTGCGTAAAGAAATCAATCTGATCATCAAATCCATTACAACATCTGTCAGTCTGGTTTAGAACTAATGTACCTAATTTGATCAGTAATTAAAATAGTGATACCTCTGCAAACTTTGCATTTTATTACTGCTTATCCATACATCAAATTACAGATAACATATATACAAGTATTATCTATAAGTATCATATTTTAATATTAATGAATTAAGTGTATATCTTAATCAGTGCCGTCTATGAACAATACCTTTTAGAAAACAATTAGGGGCGTAATTTAATGCTCGACATATCATTGAGTAATAATACAAAGATTTTTTTACTATATACAGTTGAGTTCTGGTGATTTTTATGAACGTATTAATCAGTATCAATTTCTAAAAATATCGAAGAAATGTCTGCATCCTCGACTCACTCGTGTCACACAAACGCCACCGCCCATGTATACAGACCGCACACCCCTCCCCGTCATGAAATAACTATCCACCCAGCGTGAACCATGACGACCTTTCTGTTCCTGTCAATTTTATCAGTACCTGGTCATCACGTGTGCAGCCACGCGTAAACTGTAATATGGTGTGTTTTATTTAAGTGACTGCGGACCAAATCGAGTTACCAACAGAATTTAACAACTTTTCATTTCAAAATACAAGTCATCGTATTATGAGATATTTTATATAGAGACTAAATGGTAATATTTCAAAATGAAAAAAAAAGTTTCACGTTCTAATATACGACTTTTCAGGACACGCACGTCTTTGTTTATCTACTACACTAAACCCAGATATATGCACGATTTTAACAGATTAAAAAGAAACTTTCTATCTAATTACAGTTTTTGGTTTTGGAATCCTTGAATATTCATTTAGGTACGACGATGTGTTCCGATAAGAATTAGATAAAATAAATGGTATTGTATAATATTAGCACACAGTCGTGTAGCTGCAATATTGTAGCTCAAAAGACTTTTTGACAGAAAATGGTGTCGTCTTTAGAGCTACAATTGGTGCCTATTACTGCTAATGGAGCAAAGTAATGATTATGCAAACCATTATAAAACATTTGTTTGCATTTTTATCGTACTTGTTTGATATCGCTTACCTACTAGGCTATGAAACTGAACCACATAAAATATCAAATTCTCATCGAGGCATTAATTTTTTACATAATACATATGAAGGTCTTTCTGAAGGGAATTTATACGGCAAGTCCACAAAATGTGACTTTGACGTCTTGTGAGCGGTACGGTAGATATTAAGAATGGTAGTTATGTTTGTTTTGGACAAAAATAATATGTAAATGCATGTATACGCATAAAATAATTGGAAATCTACAAAAAAGTATAGATAATTATGCCCGAGTGATTTTCGGAGGCAGCGCTCCACTACGACACATAGGGACCAATTCGTACCCGGCCGAAAGGTATAGTAGGCCGGGTACGTATATTCGTTCTAACAGTTGTGTAGTCGAACTTATGGTACATGTGTACTTTTTGTACATGTTCTTCGACTACTATTTTATGGTGTATGGGGAACTGGGAAGATTCCCACTCGAAGTAAATATCAAACTGAGAATACTGTGTTTTTGGAATAGACTTATACAAAATGAAAATAAATTAAGTAGAATACTTTATAAACTAATCTCGAAGTTACATTTCGAAGGAATATACACATTTTAATGGATATCTTTCATTAAAAATATTTTTGACGAATCTGGTAAGTCAAATATCTTCCTCAATTAAATACAAATGATTAACAGTTTTTATAAATTAAAGTTTTATGAAACAGCGCCTTCAAGATCAGTTTATACAAAAATGGTTCTCAGGTGTGGAAAACTCCTCAAGAGACAGACTTATCTAATATATAAAAATGAATTTGGATTTGAAAATTATCTTATAAAATTATCGGAAATGAATAGAGTATACATAAATAAATTCCGTACATCAAATTTAAAAATTCCAATTGAGACTGGAAGATGGCGTAATGTTGAGAAACGTGAAAGAATATGCCATTTATGCAATGAAAATATCGGGGATGAATTTCACTATCTTTTTGTATGTAAACACGAAGAAATAAAAAAAAATATACGTATTAAAATATATCCCACATTATTATTATAGTAATCCCAGTCTTCATAAGATGGGTGGCTTTATAGGTATTTGTAATATCCAATTATTGAAGAAGGTGTCTCTATTCATTAGAAAAATGATGCTATTTTTGTAGATGTGAATAGTATTGTTAATTTTCAAATTAATTTTCCATATTTTAGTAATTGGTAATGATATATATTGTCCATCCTGCCACGTGCAGTTAAAAATGTAACTTGTATAATCCATGTAACACATTTTAATGTGTCTGGGAGACTATAATGAAATCTTTGAAACTATCTTCTGAGTTGCAGTGACATGGATTAATTACATATTAGAGTACCCGTACACTGGTTAGGCAAGTCTGTGAATCAAAAGCACGACAGGTGGGCTTTCCACGTGTTTTCGTGAGGTATGGCCCCGTTGTCTTGGTCACGCTAGAACCCCGCGGCGATTTACATGCCAAGCCACGCAACCGTATTAGTTCTCAGGTAACTTTCTGGGTACGACTTCGCCAATTTTCGTTATGGGTTCGTTGGAATGGCCACGCGTGTGATTTAGAGAGTTGCCGCTGGCGGTTAATCGCCAACCTTTGTCCATGGTCCGTAAACATGAGGTTAAAAGAGAAATTTTAGTGAAAGATTGGATTAAAAATCCCTCTTGCTAAATAACATTTTTGTGAGAAATCGATTTTTATTTTTTTATATTATATATATATAATTAACCAGGCAATTCACGCTAAAAATATGTATATAACCAGAAATATAGTTCCAGAAATGCACACGATACAATAAAACACGTAACGCAGTAATTCGGTGGATTTTATGAATAGTAAAGAAATTTGTAAAGTGAGTTTGACCAAAAGACATAACGGCCGAGTATAAAATAATATATATCATTACTGGGTTTGCGCTGGTGTTCCATAACTGAGGTCCTCAGATTGAATGGGGTCCTTTTAATACATCCTTGATATACAAAGTTCATTTGTTCATTTTTTTTATTTCAAGTTAAATACGATCTTTGATCAATCTAAATGATTCAACCTGCGGGCCGATTATAAACAATCAGGTAAAAAGTGGTTTCAAAAGTATTTAGTGTTTCATGTATATCGACAAAACACACGAAATTAATGAGAATAATTAAAACAGATGACATGGGTCGTTTAGCTGTATTTTTTTTGTAGATCAATCGATACAATCCATAAATATCTTCATAATTCCTTCCACGGTAAAAAAAAAATTGTGTGAGTCCATATTCGTCATATCTTCTAGGTCCAAAATCTGCTGCATAAAGTCCATGAATACATTATTGTTTTTGTCAAAACTGCATACTACTTTTAAAACCACTGCTCCGTTAAATCAGTATCGTTTAGTACAGTAGTTGAGTGATGACATGCTGTGAGAACACGTGGACGACATTACATATTTTGCTTATCCGTACAGTTAATTGAAAGAAGTCTACAAATAGTCAATTAAAGAAGTCGTATCACCTGACTGGCTATAATGTTTAAAATTGTCTGAAAAATGAACATTATTCTTTATGAAAAATGTCACCGTGCCTCATGGGCTATGTCATGAATACTATTACCCAATCACATAACAAGCGTACCTTAATTGGTATTAATTGACTCCGCCCCTTGTCATCACTTCTCTCGCTGAATCTTGAATTGACATTTTTTTCCAATTCATTTTATTCCGACCCGACTTCAGTAACAAGCGGCCCTTTAATGACCTGGGGGTTGTTTTTTTCTGTGGGCTTTGTCGTTTATCTTCATAATTTTGAAGGGGGACTTCTAACACGACCATGAAGATTTGTCTCATACTGTTTTAGAGCTGATATTTCGCGATGACATAGTGACCTTGATGATGCAACATATCGATTTGATATGGTCCAAAGCTAGCTCGTGGAGTGACCGCTTTTGTGTTAGGTACTTGAACACAACTAGAAGTGACTGGTTAGCTTGACAAATTTGGACGTTTACTAACCTAAGAATACGGATGTAATATATAGTAACTAGTACTAAGGATCTATTTATACAGGATTTTTTCGCAGAGACTTAGCTAGAACTGTAAATATAGTAACTGGAAACTATATATATTCCACGCTCAGTTGCACAGCACATGCGATACGGTAGCGATACAGTGACAGCGATACCGCCAGTCGACTATATATTGGGAGCCGTGCTCTCGTTATGGGTGAGTGGTCAACACACTAGCGAAGCTTGCCCGCTGG
The DNA here is from genome assembly GCF_041381155.1 of Argopecten irradians. Classification (NCBI taxonomy): domain Eukaryota; kingdom Metazoa; phylum Mollusca; class Bivalvia; order Pectinida; family Pectinidae; genus Argopecten; species Argopecten irradians. The sequence continues at coordinate 28,326,830 of NC_091146.1, forward strand.
CTCACTGCGCTGTCGCCGTGGGGGGTCAATGAGAACAATAGGCAGTGGTATTTCCACGAAAAAAATAACGCTTTCAAAACAAAATAACGTTTCCAACGATACTTGTAACGTGGTCACGTAAATAATCACATGTTCTGTTGATGCTAACAAAGTTTCACATAAAAATCACGTAACATTCTGGCAATAGCATGGGAAACAAAATCATTAACAATCATTGCTGACACTAACACGTGAAATGAAATGAATAACAATGCAAAATTAATAATAACATCAGCCACTAAATCTAACATCATTTAAAAAAGACAAACGCATGCAAAGATAGAGATAACACAGCAGCAAAAATATAACGTGTGCTAGAAAATAATAACATGCTTTTAGTTAAAGATAACCAAAATTTTGATAATAACAGTAAAACAGATATAACCAACATAAATATTTAAATCAAAGTACTGAAAGTACTAAATGGCTCGGTCTCAATGATTGGAGGATATATTTCTAAAGTCAACATTTTTTTGGACAATAAGAAATAAAGTTTGCTAGTGTTCCTTCCAGTTTGGATTTTTGAGGATTCCTTGGACACAAAGGTGTTAAATAAGAAACATATACTAAACTCTTAGGAGCCCATTCTAATATTTCCTATGGTGTTATATGCCAAATGACTTTATAGCATCTTTAACCTTTTCCTTGTTAATTTGATGTCAATCAAAATATCCATTCTGAATTGCTATTCTTATTAAGTTCCTGGGACCAAAGTATCAGTTAACAAGTATTGTTTTGCAGCAGAGACAGACAAGAGGCATATTTTTCTATGCCAAAATGTCTTAAATATAGAATATGTCAGTCCTCAAGAAGACTTATCAATATAGTCATACCATTTCTGGTCTACTGGTCAATTGGTCTATTTTTAACAAGTTTTTGTAATTAGTCTTTTGTAAAACAGCAAGTTGATTGATATATCCAAACATGATTTAAACTAGATCTGATAAAATATCTTAAACATCTTACAGCCATTTAAACAAGAGCTGTCGGAGAACAGCAAAGCTCGCCTATTCAGAAGAAGTTGTTGTTCAAGTATTTACTATTTAAACATCGAAATATGACAAATTAACAGACTAAAAAACCCTAAAGGGCCCCAAATTGGTTGCATTATCACGTTCAGCATCCATACACATTAGGAAAATAAAATCATAAACATTTATGATGACTTAAGCTTAAACAATAGACAAAATAGAAACTTGCTCAAATACTTTAACGTGAAATATGACAAATTAACAGACTCAAAAAAAACCTAAAGGGCCCAAAATTGGTTGTATTATCACGTTCAGCATCCATACACATTAGGAAAATAAAATCAGAAACATTTATGATGACTTAAGCTTAAACAATTGACGAAACAGAAGCTTGCTCAAAAACTTTAACGTGAAATGGGACGCCAACGCTGACGCCGACGCCGACGCCGGGGTGACAACATTAGCTCCCCCTATTCTTCGAATAGGCGAGCTAAAAACGTCTGGTCTATTTTCATGTTAAGTATACATTATGCCAAAAAGTAATCATTCTACATTTTATTCCAATATCAATTGGGTATCTTGTTAGCTCGCCATAAACCATGAATTGTTTTATACACTTTTTTTAACTTGAGGAAATTACAAATGATTTTTTCTACAATATTTGTATTTTCAAATCCCCATACTTCTGATGAGTATAATAAAACTGGCATTACAAGTGACTAAAATATTTTCAGTTTAAAATCAACAGGAAGGGATACATTCCTTTGTTTCTTAAAAATAGTAGACACTGATTTAATTGTTTGTTCAGCAGTTTTTTCCTTTTCTTTAAAAACGCTACCATTAATGTTAAAAAATATACATAGATATGTATACCCTTCTTATCAAAATAATTCTATATCCCATAACGTAAACTGGTGTTGTTGGGCCAATTTACGTTTTGAGAATATTTCAACTTTTATCTTTCTGATATATTAGATTATAATTTCCATGTAATGCAATAATGTAATGCAATATTATTCAAACGTTTAACATTTGTTGTAGAACAGTGTCATCGCCATATAAAATGATAAAAGTTTGGGATACATTTCAATATTATCTGTAAATAATTTGTCAATAGTTGTCAGACAATTAACATTCTTTTTCCGCCAGATAAGATTCCAAGTCATCAAGGTATATTGAAAATAGGAAAGGAGATATAAATAAGGTACCATACTGTGCATGTATATGTTCAATGTAAATTAAAAATGTAAGCTGATCTTGCAGAATTGCCTTACAGCGTTATAATAAATGCAGTTGTCTCATTGCATTGGATATAATTGATTTAAGGCAGTTCATGTGGCGACCGAAAAAGGTAAAATCACCATTTTCAGAGTGATCAGAGAAGATTGATAGTCAAGGAGGGAAAACATAAGACAACCTATGTTATGCAAATTAATATCTAATTTATTTTGAATAAAGTATGCCGAAGATGATGATTAGTGTATTATTAACAATAATCTTAATATGTTTTCTAAAAATATTAACAACTAATGTCATATTGTGTTATAAATTTAATGTTTTATTTATTCTTTTTATTTCAAGCATGTAGATGTCATAAAAATAAACAAATACCAAGTATATGCATATTAAAGTAAAATTCACAAATCACAACACTAATGTGTATTGTATATATGGAATGAAGATGATGATGGTAATTATTTGGATAAAAAATGTTTACAACATTAAATGTATTATATATATGGAATTTGAATATGATGATAGTAATTATTTTCATATCAAAAACTATTACAGTATTAAGCTACCACAGTTGAAAATGATTTATTTCATTTTGTTCACACATTTTTTCTCCTGGACTGGTTCCAATTGAAATGATACTTGCATGTAGACATTCTGTAAAACATAAGAAAACAATAAATGTATTAACAGAGTAATTACCGAAAAGGCTAATATCATATAATTAAACATTTTTTTTTTATAAATAACAATACCAGTTTAGAGTAAATATTATTGAAATTTATTTTCTGTTGTTATTTAGTCCTCCTGTTCTTTGGAGTTTTGTCCTTCATAAATTGATTGTAATACAGCAGTTGTCATATAATGTATCTGATAATGTGCACACAGAAGTATAAGTATATGCATATGCATGTGTGCATGGGCACGGTGATAAGTTTATTTTGCCGAGTAAAAAGTTCAAAGAACTAGTATTGTTCATACTCAAAGATGTAATCGCACTAAAAACAGTGATCGTGTAGGCTTTTGTGTGATTGCATTTGTAAGGGGTGTATCTCTGAACGCCAACATTTTGGATTTAGCTGTAGGGTAGTTTGTTGTGACAGTGGTTATAGTCTTTTTCCTAAAGGCAGACCCAATGCCACAGGTAAATTTACCTGTAAAAGTTACCTGTGTTGATACTTATCTAAGTGTATATTGATTAATTTTCATTTCAATAAGTGTTCATATTTAAAGATGCTCCACCGCTGACAAATGGTATTTTTTCACTATCCAAAACAGGAGCAGACGATTTAATATTTTTCTTCAGTCACAAAAGTTACGTACTTTACACCATTACCACCATTGAAAAGTTTGAGCTTCTAATTTTACTTCAAGTTAAAAATATGAAAAATAATTAATTGCATCCCGAAAAAATTCCGTGGCACTATATCTTATATAGAATGAAATAATGATTGGGCATGCACTGAAGGCAAAAAAAAAATTTATGTTATTTTTTGTGTGAATTAGGCATATATATACACGATTAAACACCAATTATTGTTCAAGTGATGAATATGATTTATGCTCTGTTGGCGGTGGAGCATCTTTAACATCAGATACATATATACATAATATATGTTTCTGTTAATATCTATGAAAATATGACAATAGAATCTATGAATGAAATTAAATTAAATTCACAATGATTTTATTTCAAGAATTTTAAAGATTTCCTTGATATATCTAAAATCTCTGGTATAAATCTCATTAGATTTTCAATAGATTGATACTAAAATCAAGCAAAATTCTTTGAAACTTATTTCACATGGAAGTAACTTTACCATTCAGTGATATCAAAGAAAAAATCCAAAAAGGAATTATCCAGTTTCAACTTAGTGTAACACTAATTTGATTAAAAGTTTGAAATAATATAAGCCTTTTGCCTGTTGAAAAGTGATATATTTCCACAAGGTCTTCCATATATGTCTGTTAAGTGACCTTATATACATATATAGTACATGTACATGTAACATCTGCGTTAATAACCTACCAAAGAGTAAGTGAATTTATGTCAAATATGATTTCCAAATTTTACTTGTACTTGACTGACCTTTTTAAGTTAACAGAACATACAATATATTTTGAAAGTTGCATTAGGATGCATCATTTATCATAATTATATAATTTTCCTGCTTTCTTATCCTAAGGTGGTATTTCTAGATCAGCGTGATGTTACATTATAATGTAAATGTACATGTACATTTGTATATCATTATAGCAAAAGAGCACCCAATTATTAAACTGTTGTCCGTTAACAGCGCAGTAAAATTATATATTTTTGTGCATGTTAGAAATAACATATAAATTTCTTTCCTATGGTTGAATTTCGGTCAAACATTGTTACTAGATACAAATTGGTGTATGTACAATAATCTTTAAACAGAAAAAATAGAAAACTGTTAATTTGGTATTCTGAGCACTAAAAGTTTGCAACATTTTGAGAATTACAAGACCTTCAACATATGGACTTGAAATAATTTTGCCAGTATTGCAACATTAACATCTATAATGTGTATTAAAATGAATATGGTTAAGACCCTAAGTAACAGTCTTCAATCTCATTTCATTTAGTATTTTTACATTATTAAGTGACTTCTAAAAATATTTTGTATCAAAAATACATATAGAGCATTAAACCCCAATGATATATTATTACCAATGTTTATAAAACATCATAATGTGTGTTTGTGTCGGCTTCAATAGATTACCAACTTAAACTATAATCAACAGGTCAAAATTTCCGACAATATTAATTTAAACTTTTGTGATATTGTTTTTTCCACTCATTTTCTAACCAAATACTTCACGGTGTACGTCTATGCGATAAGAGAAATCATGCGCAACTATGCACGGTCACAAGAAATGAAAGTTGGCTCTCTAAGAATGGTAGCCCTACTGGAACTCCTATGTCAAAACAGAATACTGTTACATTAGAATATACACTGATCAAGAAACCTGTTTTTCTGATAAAATTGAGATATGATTTGTAAAAAAATATTTCACCTGGAACTCAAAATGCATCGTTCTTAATAATCCACATGTAGCTCCATATTAATTAATTCACTGATTATCTTTGATTAATAATTTACGTTGTATATAATACGGAATATATTGAAGGAATTTTTATTCCAAAACCCACCAATGTTACCTATGATACTGATTGAAATACAGGTAAATCTCAAGTGACTTTACAGGTGAAAATAAAGACAGCTTATATGAAACAGTATATAATTGCCTTCCTATTGTTTCCTAAAACAACACCTACCTGTTGTTGATAAATATGTTGGCGTTAAGAGAACACCCCTTTGTAAGACTGTGCCAGGTGGTAGAGATTAGTTCCGCTCGAGTGATCACACAATGCAAGTGAGAATCGGGAGTATGTTTATGTAAGTTTTAATTACTAATCTATGATGATTGTTGATAAAATATAACTCAGGATAATTGCTAAACATTTAACCGTTTTCTCCACGTTTGTTGTAGATTGAAACAGTTTTTTAAGTGCCGTTCTACGGAAGAATTATGAAAAAGAAATCGGCATTTTCATCGATCTACAAATGAAGTAGTCCAAAAAAATCTCACTTCGAGTTATACGAACATTTTATGTATGATTTTTGTCATTCGGACCAAAAATACTTCGTTAATTACGTAGTTTACTGAATACGTTATATACATGTATATTATCAGAACGTCAAGCTCCTGTAGGCCTACATGTGATGAAAGTGGCTAAAATGTTTTTAGTGACAACCTCTATAGTGCTTTAATATGTATATATATATATAATTATCGATAGTTATGGATGTGGTAAATATTCATACCTTGTTAACTGCCGTAAGTTGGAAGATTACGCCAGCTTGGACATTTAGAAAATGTTCATCGTCTCTCACGCGCTATTTGATCAGTTTACAAAGTTTATCCTAAATTTTCTTAGAGTTGTCTTTCTTCCATTGTGGATTTACACGTACATGTGGCATAACGCAGCCGTGATAAACAAATCTCCATTTCGTCCTGAGATTTATTTGCTCCCGAACTAATATGATTCAAATTACAAAAATCATTATTGTAAAAATTTTGATGTTTGAGGTGAAACATTGATTTCATTTTTTCCGTTGCGGGATAATTGTCACTAGTAGGGCCAAAACGCGTGGGGCGAAGCGAAGCATTTTCGGGACGAAACGTCTTCATGCATTGTTAACAACATTTTCGGGACGGAAAGTCTAGATACATTGTAAACAATTCAAGTGAAAATTTTCCAACCTAAGATCATTTGGATAGTGTATATGGTAAGGATATGAAAGCAGTTATCTACTTCTCCTATTTCAACATTACAGATACGCTTATTTCAGTAACTTTCATATTCAAAATTTGCTATTTAAAATTCCCGGTAAAATCAAAGTTGTTGAATACACTGCCGTTAGGAGCGCTAGTATCTGCGAGCAAGTTCTAAGCCAATCATATTGAGGAAATTGACTGAAAGAGAATTTTGCAACCACGATCACAATGGCGAGGTGATCCTCGCCAAAAATCACGAATATGGTTAAAATAACAGTTTAAGAACGAAAATTAACAGAACAGGGCTACCAGTGTACGTCCTTGACAAAGTTTATCCTAAATTTTCTTAGAGTTGTCTTTCTTCCATTGTGGATTTACACGTAACTGTTACATGTGGCATAACGCAGCCGTGATAAACAAATATCCATTTCGTCTTGAAATTATTTTGCTCCCGAACTAATATGATTCAAAATACAAAAATCGTTATTGTAACAATTTTGATGTTTGGGGTGAAACATTGATTTCATTTTTACCGTTGCGGGATAATTGTCACTAGTAGGGACTAAACGCGTGGGGCGAAGCGAAGCATTTTCGGGACGAAACGTCTTCATGCATTGTAAGCAACATTTTCGGGACGAAAAGTCTAGAAACATTGTAAACAATTCAAGTGAAAATTTTCCAATCTAAGATCATTTTGATAGTGTATATGGTAAGGATATGAAAGCAGTAATCTACTATTCCTATTTTAACATTACAGATACGCTTATTTCAGTAACTTTCATATTCAAAATTTGCTATTTAAAATTCCCGGTAAAATCAAAGTTGTTGAATACACTGCCGCTAGGAGCGCTAGTATCTGCGAGCAATTTCTAAGCCAATCATATTGAGGAAATTGACTGTAAGAGAATTTTGCAACCACGATCACAATGGCGAGGTGACCCTCGCCAAAAATGTACAGCTTTGAAATGGTCTTTTTTTTCCCCTACTTTATATACAGATATACAAACAAACGAGACTAATGCCTAATAACAAATTCCCATTGTTCCAGTGGGTTTGTCATTGTCGCCTTAATTTCGTCGTCGGCGGTCTCCATTAGACTTAGTAGTTCTCCCCAGATTTTAACTTCAACATTTGTGTCCGTCAACATTAATGCTTTACGCAAAATGGTCACCTTATTGTCCATTTCCTTTAATCTATCCCGGCATTCGTCATAAAAGAGCAGTATTTTTTCGTCCATTTCCGATAAACATCCACCGGACATGTGCTTCACCTGCGAGGGATGATCCACTTTACATCCGGCGCATTTCCCTTTTGATGCCTCATCTACCATATCCAGCATCCTGTCCGCTATCAATTCGAGAAGCAACTGCTTCCTTTTCCCTTCCTCACGATTCGGCCTTATTTCAGAGTTTATTTCATCCATTTTGTCCAGCAGATTAAACCATTGACTAGGTTTCAGCGTGATCCCGTACCTAGTTGGATTGTTCGGTAGGTCACTGTCTCCCATGAAATACACTCTGATGTTAATCAGTGTTACTAAAGTGCTTATAAACGCCGACCTGATTCGATCCACAGAAACGAATCTGTTTGGTGATAAACGTCACGCCCTCTTTGTTTCCTCTCCTTGTGCTGTACGAGTGATAGATGCTCGGAAATTTCGTTCTTCGCCATGCAGAGTTTCTCCCACTGTTCTATCGTCAGGGAGATACCTGTAAGATAGAATCAAATCACTCTCAATGAAACTGGTAAATGTTCGATATGAAAACTGGTAAATATTCAGTCAACAGGCAACTACAGAGATACATGTTTAACATTTCAATTACCTTTGTGTCCATCTTGTTCTTTCCTTCCTTCTGCGTCTTCCTTTAGCTTTTTTATCTTGATTCTCACTTCCTCTTGGTAGTTGCCAAGATACACAAATACATCGTCTCCGATAGATTTCAAAGCAGAATTTGCCATACTGAATTTTGTTGTGAACTGTCCGAAGTCGAGAGCAGTTGTGATGAGATCTACCGTGTCACGTTAGGTTATCTTAAGGAAAAATCCCAGCCATTCATAGCCTTCGGTTTCAATCAAAATTCACACCTCAACTATAATCCAACCTTCGTAGCCACTACCGGTACCCCTACCTTTGTAGCCACTACCGGTATCCCTATCAAATTGAACAAGTCTGTCAATATCTCCAATAACGAACCAAGCATGGACTCTTGGGCGTCTGTTACAAAAACGTGTATTCTCATAAAGCGCAATTCCGTATGATCCTCTTCACGATCCATTGCAAACCGACCGCTCGCGCGGTATGTAGATCGTTCTAATTGGAATAGCGTTTCAAACATTACATCATTCTCTCTGGACATACCGCTGAGCAACATGTAAACATTTACTACCTCATCTTGGGACCTTTTCAGCAACAATCATCCGTAAAACACTTTTACAACCACATAATCCCGTCGTTAGGAACAGCTCAATACTCGACCTGAAAACCAATCACCCGTAAACAATACCAACCCGGAACATCTCTATGTTTACTTTACAACCGATCATCCATACAAAATCCCTTATTATGGATCACTTATCTCGAGCGATAGGGTCATCCATGTCGATTCCCAAAACCCGTAACACAAGCATTACTATTTTTGCATAACTATAATTATATACGTTAACGCTTCTCTTTACGTCATCAATACAAAATTATCGATCAGTTCGGTACCTCCCTGCGTCGGGTCGTTTTACAATCAATCATCCGTGGGACACATCTCCAATCGATAACCAACCCTCGGTACCTTATAACAGGACCCGGAATATCTCTCTACGTCTATGTCTATCGTCGGGTCGTTTTACAACCAATCACCCGTAAAAAATCCTCTACTCCCATCACGCGCTGCATCCTCGTCGCCCTACGGTACTGTTACGCTCCATCTTCTCTATTGTATCAAGCTTTTCTAACAAGGAATTAACCCAGCAGGCGAAATCAGTCGGCACTTTAATCCCCTACTCCCCTGCTTAGGTCCCTTATCTGTATATCTGATTTCCGGTCATGTGGTTTTCCTTAGCAACCACAGGTAGATTTACGTGTCCGGGGTTACGGAATATCTATGTTTATTTTTTTAAATATTTTTTTTCATAACTGTTAACTTATATACGTTATCGCTTCTCCTAACGTCATCAATACGAAATCATCGATCAGTTCGGTACCTCCCTGCGTCGGGGCGTTTTACAATCAATCGTCCATCCAAAATTCGCAATTAGACATCTCTCGACTTCTCATGCTCCATCATCTCTATTGTACCCTACTTAGTCCATCTCTTAAATCCCCACCCGTATATCAAAATGTGTTGATTTCCGGTCATTTCCGGTCACGTGGTTTTCCTTAGCAACCACAGGTAGATTATAGCGTCCGGGGTTACGGGTGTAGGGCTATACTACTAGTAAGGAGCATACATAAAAAGGACACTGTATCATGATAATATTGTAAAACTAACTAACTGACTGTGTTATGATTTTTATAGTCTCTTTATAGTGCTCAGGGATGACTTATTCCATATAAAACTATATTCCAACATCAGCCATTCTAATCACTAAATATTTATAAATAATATTAAATTTCATTATCATAGATTGATTGATTATTATAAGTTACACTCTTGTCTACCAAAGGATTATCATTTTTTAAAGGAAGTATGAAATCTTTATTTTTTATGTCTCCTGGACATGTATATCGCTATTGCTAAAATAATAGTAAGTAATAGTAGAACAGGACCTAGTTTGGTATATGTATCACCTTGTGTTATGGTTGTCCCATTTGATGTGTCCACTGATTCCTCTGACACAGAACTCTGGGATGGACCAGTCGACCTTGGTGTCCCCAACCTGTATAATATATATATATATATCGGCAGGGATCATTTAGAGAGAGCCCTGTGGCCATTGGTCCCCATAATTTTTAAAATGGCCCATATATTTCAGGAAATTTCTTTATATTTCTTTGTGCAAAGCCCCTTAGAATTGTCAAATTCTGGAAAATGACCCATGCATTTTTCAGCCAAAATGATCCCTGTATCGCGATCGGTTATAATTTTTTATGGAAACAATGACTAGTTTCTTACAATTCCGCTTTCCCTTGCTCCATTTCATATAAATGACTGGTCTTGTGTATTCAGGAGGGTCTTGGAGATCCGAGTAGATGTACATCCCCTGATCGCCCACTACCTCGATCTCCATGTAATCTTCCTGTAAAGTTATATGGATCGTTTTGTACGATTCTGATCAATTGAACAACGCACATATGCATCGTGATATCCAGCACATGACATCCAAATCGGTGTTAGATGATGTTTCACGTACATCGCAGCAACGAATGTCATAGTTCCCACAGGCGGGACAATCTGATTAAAATACAGATCCTTATTATCACTACGTTAGATAAGAGGATCTGAGAAAATCCCATTAGGGGTCATGTCCAGGTGACCTTTGTAAATGGCCAATCAAATTGCTGCTGGGAAAATTTTGACAGTGAATTTCAGGGGACGAAATAGTTTGAAAACCTGTTCGAATTATTTTCGTGTACGTAGTCATCTCGCCCAAAGAGCACAATAAAGCTAATCATCTTTATATATTTGGGCGAAATGGCGTTGTCAATTGACAGAGCAACGTGCAGAAAATTCATTTGATCTGAATTACACGTGGTATAAAGGTCATCCGAACATGACCCTTAATCGGATTTTCTCAGATCCTCTATAGAGCGGAGTGGTTATAAGGATATGTATTTCAATCAGATTGGCGGAGGTTATGTGGATGAGAAGTAGGCCTAATGTCAAAATGATTTGTGTCTACATTTTATCTTCCAAAGTGCGCAAATATTTTTGGAGTATAGGATATGATGTGAAGCTTCAGTTTCGTACAAAAAAAAGTCGCATAGTGTGTAAATCACACTACGTTTGAGATATCTATCAATATCTAAATAAGAAAAAATATAAGAAATATATTGATATCAGCGAGATATTGGAAAAAAGGAGAAAAGTACAGTGTGTACTGTTTAAAAAATTATTTCTTAATGTTTCTAGCAGTTCTCTCCCTTTCATCTGTTAATGTAATATATGTACACAACACCAATTATGTACGTTTATAATTAGCGTGTATGATGTATAAATATAATATTACCATGCACGATATCTTTTAAGAATGTACTATTTGAAAAGGTATGAGGTGTATTTTCCAAAAAGCACTTTAGGAGAAAAGGGGTGGTAAAGTAGATATTTGCAGGTCATTGAATCTGTAATATGACCGATACATCATGAGCGAAACACCCTTCCAAAATAATAATGGTTATAAAAGTTTTGTGTATCACAAAAGCACATCATTAGCCCCTAAATAAAACAGGGCGTTCTTCTCCCAATGGAAAAATATATCTAGATCTATAATCATAATAGGATTTGATCATAAATTTTAGAACTGACCTATATACATATGCTTCAAGCCAGTCTAACCTGGCCTCATCCTTCTGTCGTTTTTGAGCAAGACAACTACGTAACGATCAAAGTATGATAAGATGATGAACGCTTTTAAGTATTTGACGTCAGTAATTGCTCATCTGTCAGAAATATATCACTTTCGTTAAATCTAGTACATGGTACGTTAACTGTTTAAGATATCCGATGTGAAATGAATGGTATATTGAACCATCATTATCAATGTTGTCAAATATTAGGCTTTATTGAAAAAGATGGACAGTTATAACTTATCAATAATAGGTCTTCTACTTGACACATTTTCATTAAAGATAATTTTGAAAAAAATTCTTATCAGTTCATTAAAGTAAAGCCGAGTAGTCTTTGTAATTGATTATTTTAATCGTACAAAAACTGTACCTATATAAGAAGCAGTTTACAAGACTCATACAAACACACTTTGAAAAATTTTTCTTAGAGGGATTCCAACTTGTATTCGAAAAAATGGAGAACTTCATAGACTTAACTCAGGATGAGTAAGTAAAACGTTATATATATATGTTACATATAACTTGTGTGTATTGGTGATATTACTACATCATCCTAACTATTTTTAGTAATATGCATCCAGCTAACATATTGGACTATACCGTCGCTATTAATTACGAGACCCTATATTTATATATATATATATTAATATAAAGACTTTTATCAATATAACAGCTGATTTTTTATCCTTTTTTTACGCAAATTTCATAAAATATATAATCATCTATAAACCTTTCCCCCAAATCAATCCTTGATATTTCAAATCAATTTTTATACAACTTCCCAATTCATCATTTCATACAAAATATATATGTGCAATTCTACATATCTTTTTCAGTTATAAACAATGTATAGATCTATTAGATGAAGAGGAAGATCGTGGTTTACAACTAGATTCAGAGTAAGTTTGATTCATTTTCATTATATTTGCTATTCTACATTTCATCTTGTGACATCGTACATAATTCGGATTAATACTAATCCTACATATTTAAAAATATATGCTATTTATTTCTGTCGCAAGGGCATTTAATTATTTTAATCAATATTTTATATGTATATAGATGTCTCTCTTTTTAATATCTAACTAACACCTTCATCACTTTTTACAGGTCAGACGAAACCTGTGACCTGGCATCTGAAGAGGAGGATATTCTTCTTTATTCAGCGGATGAAACAATAGATGAACATTACGTGCAACCATGTCCTAGTGCATCATGTGTGTTGACCGATGGATATTATGTACAATTATTACTATCATCGAATACTTTTTTACACCATTTTGAAGATACTCTTCAATCAGAAATTAACGAAATTGACAAGGATTTAGACTATCTAAAGGCCAAGAAAGAGGAGTTCGTGATAATGCAGAGGGATTTGCGATCATTTATGTCTAGTCAGAATACAGAATGATACAATAATATCTATTTAACTTCTCTATACAAATGTATATATAAATTGAACAAATATTTTAATTAAAATGTATATTTCAATAATGTAAAGCTTTGTTTTTGTTTTCTTTTTGTAATCTTTGACATCAGCTGCATATATGATTTAAGTATTACAGTTGAATCTTTGCACGCACATATGACATCAATTGATTTTTTTCTCTGATTCAAGGATGTCATTTTTTTGTTAAATTATTGCTGATTTTGCAATCACTGTGATTGCATCATATTGTGAAATATATCTGTGACGTCAATTTGCTGATATTGCAACTATTTTGATTGTGACGTCACTTGTTGTTAAATTATGGTATTACATCATAATACGAAATATGGCTAATTTTGCAATTATTGTGATTGCATCTTATTGTGAAATACTATCTGTGACGTCACTTCCGGCATTGTGAAATACTGTATTACATCATAATATGAAACATTTTTGTGAAATATCATATGTTGACGTTACGGGAATCTCTTGCCGATCATTTTGTGAAATATTGCTGATATTGCAATTATTGTGATTGCGTCAAACTGTGAAATACTATTTGTGACGTCACTTCTGGCACTATTTTTTGATTGCATCATATTTTGAAATATTTGATTGCGTGTGATTGCATCTCATTGTGAAATACTATCTATGACGTCACTTCCGCTATCTATTTGTGACGTCACTTCCGGCAACAGGGGTACATACATGCTGCTCCTGGCATTCCTTCTGTCCTTGTCAAAGGGGCTCCCTGTGTTGTTGTCATTGAAGCTCCCTCTGTCGTTGTACTGGGGGCTCCCCGTGTCGTTGTCGCAGGGTCTCCCTCCGGGGCTCCCTCTTGTCATTGCACCGGGGTCTCCCAGTGTCGTTGCCCCAGGGGTTCCCCGTGTCGTTGTCCCAGGGTCTGTGGGTTCTATGGTCATGCCTGTTGAAGGTTGAAATAAATTATATATATATATACTCATTACCCTTTTGATTATCTTTTCTAACACTTGATAAAGGGTTTTAATCAGAACAGCTTAACAATTCTAAGTGATATTTTTGGACTACTAGATCGACGAAAATGCCGATTTCTTTTTCATAATTCTTCCGTAAAACGGCACTTAAAAAGCTGTTTCAATCTGTAACAAATGTAGAGAAATTAATTGTTAATTGTTTAGCAATTATCCTGAGTTATATTTTACCAACAAGCATCAGAGATTAGCAATTAAAACTTACATAAACATTTTCCCGACTCTCACATGCATTGTGAGATCACTCGAGCGGAACTAATCTCTACCACCTGACACAGTCTTACAAATGCAATCGCACAAAAGCCAACATGATCACTGTTTTTAGTGCGATTACATCTTAGGGTGTGAACGATGCTAGTTTTTTTTTAACTTTTTTACTCAACAAAATAGACTACTCTTTTCATGATCAGCACCATCATTTTCTTTATAGGCACATATGACTTTAAAAAAAACATATGATGTATATAATGCTAACAACTTAACATAAGATTTTTTTGGGATAAACTTGAAGAATTTTAAAAAATCTTGTTTTGATTTTCTGCTGTTCATCTTCTTAAACACATTTTGTCAACAATATAATGGTTTTGATTCTGAGAGGTAGTTCAAAGGTTTCAAAAGATATTGGCACATGTGACAGTTAAAACAAATACAAAATTGTCTAATGCAAAAATGAACAAATTCTGGGGTTAAAACAATATCATGTTTTGCTTCTTACAGGTAGTTCACTGGTTTTCAAAATATATTGACACATGTGACACTTTAAACAAATACAAGATTTTCTAATGCAAAAAATGAGCAAATGGATTAAAAAGGTTTAAAAAAAAAATAAAAAATATGATAATGACTTGCTAACTACTACTCATGGATAACTAATTTCTGTGAGCATAATGTCATGGTTTATACTTCTGTCACACCTTTCTGAGATCTTAATGTCATTGGGTGTGGTGTTCGCAACTCCACTTCTTCAAATGAATATTCTTCAATGGACATTGAATCCAGTTCTCTTACAAGGTCATCAAATTTGGGGTTGGTGTTGAGGTGAGGGGTGGCGCACTCGGATCAGCAAATGGGTGTAGAGGTATCATGGAAACATTGGGGTTCTTTAGGGATTTGATAAACATGCGTTGGACTGCTATTACCAGTGCAAGGGCTGTGATGATCACACCAAGTATTGTCATGATTGCTATGACAACTGAAATAATGAATCATTGAAATGTTAGGATTATAAACTCTATTAATAATTATATTGGTGATGGAAATGAAGAATGAAATATTTGAATATATTCTTATCATAAAAAGACTGTCATCTCTTTAACATGAATGTGTCATTCTGTCTTAAAACTTTATCATCATCATAATAATTAGAAGTTGGATCATGATTGTGTAAAACTGATTGATTTATATGTATTAAAGTGACTATAACCTTAGATATCACTGATCGAAAAGATTAGCAGGCATATTTTTTTCCTAAAATATATCATAAAATTAAGATTTGTTCATAATTACGAAAATTAAAAGTGTCTGCAACCATATATTGTAAATAAAGGAATCAATGCAAAACAGTAACAAAACAATTCGGTAGGCCCTACACGAATGCATAATTACCACTCATAAGCAGAACACTGCGCATGCTTAAGCCGAATATCACCCCTCTTTGGACCCCGCAACTGTTATTGTTAGTTAAAGCCATACCTGGTATGTAGAGTTGTGTAATGTCTCGTTCAAGAAAACAAAACTTATAGCCCGTTGATCTGTTACATTGTAAAACTCAATATTGATGATACAAAATCCAATCATATTTTCAAGTTAGAAACACACATAGCATAGAGGGACAAGCATAATCCTCCACATGTGTCTTTGTTTATACTGACAGCTTACACCTACATGTGTACGTGCAGCGCCCTGACCCGTGACTGCACGCTGGACACCTGTATCTGTGTCCTCAATTTGGCTTTCTCCATGAAGTATTGTAAACAAACACCATCTGAGGTAAACAGTGTTTTTAAAACCATAAACATATATTTATAGAGCATTTTTTACTGCATAGGCCTGTGTATCACTATATCTTAAACCCATTTCACTATTTGTAAGACGGAATCGCTGTTTAATGAGCATGTTTTGTTTGTTTGTTTGTTTGATTTATTAACGTCCTATCAACAGCTATGGTCATGTAAGGACGGCCTCCCATGTATGCGGTGTGCTGCGTGTATGTTGTGTGAGGTGAGTGTACTGGGAGACTGCGGTATGTTCGTGTTGTGTCTTCTTGTATAGTGGAACTGTTGCCCTTTTTATAGTGCTATATCACTGAAGCATGCCGCCGAAGACACCAAGCAACACACCCCACCCGGTCACATTATACTGACAACGGGCGAACCAGTCGTCCCACTCCCTGTATGCTGAACGCTAAGCAGGAGCAGAAACTACCACTTTTATAGACTTTGGTGTGTCTCGGCCAGGGGACAGAACCCAGAGCCTTCCTCACAGGGGCGAACGCTCAACTCAAGGCCGCTGTTTAATGAGCATGCAATCTAAGGTTATAGTCCCTTTAATACTATATTTCATCCTCATCAGCACTTACCATATTTTCACATTCAGAGCTTCTGTTCTGTAAATTTGACATATGTATACCATGATTTACACTATCTTTTATTTTTTCTGTCTTCTGAGTACAATGTATATGTATATTATAAAAAATGTCATGGGAATCATCAATACAAACCATAAATGTTTATATGTCTTGTTTTTATTACCTAGATTAAAAGTTGCTTCAGTAGTGATCTCTGATGATGAAACCATGTTGGACATATCAATCATAGATGTGGGGTTGGTCCTGGAGGATACCCTTGATGTTACTGTGGCCTTAGAAGTGGTCCTATGGGCTGTCCCCGTAGTGATTGTATTAGATGAGGGGTCGGCCCTGGGGGATACCCTTGATGTTACTATGGCCTTAGAAGTGGTCCTATGGGCTGTCCCCGTAGTGATGGTATTAGAGGAGGGGTCGGCCCTTGGGGAGTCCTTGGATGTTACTATGGCCTTAGAAGTGGTCCTATGGGCTGTCCCCGTAGTGATGGTATTAGAGGAGGGGTCGGCCCTTGGGGAGTCCTTGGATGTTACTGTGGCCTTAGAAGTGGTCCTATAGACTGTCCTTGACATTGTGGTGGTAGACGACATG
The DNA here is from genome assembly GCF_041381155.1 of Argopecten irradians. Classification (NCBI taxonomy): domain Eukaryota; kingdom Metazoa; phylum Mollusca; class Bivalvia; order Pectinida; family Pectinidae; genus Argopecten; species Argopecten irradians. The sequence continues at coordinate 28,344,492 of NC_091146.1, forward strand.
ACCTTAGGGGTGTTCCTGTGAACTGTCCCTGACATTATGTTGGTAGACATAGGATTGGTTGACATGACTGTGGCCTTAGTGGTGGTCCTGTGAGCTATCCCTGACATTATGGCAGTATACATAGGGTTGGTTGACATGATGGTGGCCTTAAGAGTGGTCCTATAGACTTTCCTTGATACAGTGGTCCTAGATGTGGTCACTGCATTCCCTGTTACAGTACTATCTGTTCCATATGTGCCTGTGAATAAAGATTGAACATTGAAAAAAGGTGAAATATCATTACTGGTGAAGATGTCTGATAGGGTTGATAATTTTTAAGTATTCAAATGTGAAACATAAACAACAAAAACAAACAAAAAATGTATATATATGTGTTACATTATTTTAAAAGTTATGATTTTTGGAAAATATTGATTTTAGGTCACCTGGGATGATGTCTCTGGTGACCTATTCTAATTACCCTGTCATGTGTTATGTCACATGTCCATAAAACAATTTACATTTTTGACCTCTTGTCCAAATCTGCTGAAGCAAATTTCAATGAAATCTTGCACAAACCTTCTAAGGCATAAGATCAATCACAATTGTGAATTATATGACCCTCACCCCTCCCCAGATACTCTTCATAGATTAAAAAGACAAATTTATAAAATTACTGAGCGACTTCAAGGGCTTGGTGGAGCCCATACATTGTTTTATATGTCTTTGCTTCGTTCTGTACCTGAACTCGTGTGACCGTTAAGACCCATGGACCTCTTGTTTACTTACAATTAGCTTGTCCTCTGCCCCATTTCATGTAGACAATAGGCATCATACATACATTCGATAGGGTCTTGCAGGTCTGAATATATGTAGACCTTTTGTAGGCCATCCACTTTGATTTTCACATATGAGTAGCCTTCCTCCACCGATAAATGGATCGTCTCGATGTTTGGGGGGAGCGCAAAACGCACACATGAGCAAGACTCTGATGTGCACATAACGTCGATATCCTTGTTAGACGTTGTCTCTCTCGTTCTGCAACATCGTTCATAAGTTTTGCATTCTGATGCTGTGACTACCCCAAGAATTAGACAGATGCCTAACACGGTCAGAAGATCCCCCGCCATTTCTTCTTCTTCTTGACAGATGTACTTTGTACCCTTCTATTTTAGGATCTTAGTTTCGTACAAAAAAAAAAACTCCTTTGCTTTATTCAGCGGTGATATATGTATCATTATCTTTTGAAAAAATGTAATATTGAAAATGATCAAGAAAAGTGACATGTTTATTGAATAATAATTTCTTTCTTGGATTTAATATTTTAAAAGATATTACTCCGTCTCCAAGAGTTGTCTCCCTTTTCATAAGTTGTGTACACACGTACGGTACATATGTCCTAGGCTCCGTTATAATTGGATCAAGGATGATAGGTTCCATCAACCTTTCAGGTTTTTTTTGAAAGTGTATTAAAAACTGGTTTTATGACATTTTTTTTTACCAAATGATGTTTTAACCAATCAAAAATGCTGTGATGTCTAGAATAGAATACAATATTTGTGTAATATTTATATATAAATGACCTAAAAAATATTTCACAATATTTTTTTTTTATAAACTGGTTTTTGATGATTTTTATGATTTTTTTTTTAACCAATCAAATTTGTGTGACCTTCCTTGTATATTTATATGATGATTTTTCTCTGGACCCTTCACTTTCCTGTCAGAATGGATGTTATTGATCTAACCTTAACTCCTGATGAGGAAACTGAAATTGCTACAAAGTAAGTAAACACACATTTAATCAAGTTTCAACATGATAATGATTATAACTGTTATAATTGTTAAATCGGATTAATCATATTTTTTCTTCTTTCCCTTGCAGTAATTGTATCATTTTCAATCTTATTTTTTCTTTTCCCCAGTTTTGGAGATAACACCCCTGGAGATTACAATCTAACTCCAGAAGAAGAGGCATTGGTGGATGAACTGCTATATAGCGAGTATGCATATTAATTCAAATAATTGTTTTAATTCATATTTACCAGATCACTTTTGATCTCATGTCCCCTTCTTCTTTCTTCTTTGGCTTACTCTAAGCCATCAATTAAATCGATTAAGTCAATTATTTTTATTATGTTATTTTTTTTTCATTTTCTTTCTTTTTACAGCACATTTGCTCCTGTCGATGCTACCCCTGCCCATCCCACACTTGAAATTCTGGATATAATGTCAGCCGCAACAACATCTGGAACTCACCCCACACCTGGAACTCTGGATATAATGTTGGCCCCACCCACACCTGAAACTCTATATAGCGAGTATGTATATTAATTCAAATAATTGTTTTAGTTCATATTTACCAGATCACTTTTGGTCTCATGTCCCCTTCTTCTTTCTTCTTTGGCTTACTCTAGGCCATCAATTTAATCGATTAAGTCAATTATTTTTATTATGTTATTTTTTTTTCATTTTCTTTCTTTCTTTTTACAGCACATTTGCTCCTGTCGATGCTACCCCTGCCCATCCCACACTTGGAATTCTGGATATAATGTCGGCCCCACCCACACCTGGAACAGTCCCATCTAATTCATCAAATCATGAATGTGTACATAAAAACTTAAAAAGAACATATAAAATCTTTCTACGCTCAGAAATAGGAGAGATAAGGAGTACAATTAAATTTCTGAAATAAAAAAAGAATGCTAGAAAGAGCATTAGAATTTCATTATTAAAAGTTCAAATTTGGAGGAAACAAATGATTTTTATGTGATTTTACTATTTTTACAAGGAATTAATTAATAAGGTAAGCTGTTTATATTTCGATTTTTTTTAAATTTATCCTAATTCCTGTTTATCAACAATTTTTGTATAGCTATCACTTGACAACTAAAAACACTGTTGTGCAATCCATGACGTCACTTCCGGCAACAAAGGACGTCATAAGCTGCTACTGTAGTATATTTTATATTAGCGGTATCCTATGTATGTATCGATGGTTGTGGTGAGTTCTGATAATAATTGTACAATAGAGCAGCCATTGATGGAGTCGGGTTGCTTTTAGTGTTGCGGCCAATCAGACTCCCTAAGGATCTCTAGGTTTTACCTGACAGACCTAGTCTGTGTTTCTTATACATCTTTATCCTAATATATTAATGAAACCATATAGTACACAACCAATATGAAGGGGACACACCAAAGTCTATAAAAGTGGTAGTTTCTGCTCCTGCTTAGCGCTCAGCATACCGGGAGTGGGACGACTGGTTTGCCCGTTGTCAGTATAATGTGACCGGGTGGGGTGTGTTGCCTGGTGTCTTCGGCGGCATGCTTCAGTGATATAGCACTTTAAAAAGGGCAACAGTTCCACTATACAAGAAGACACAACATGAATATACCGCAGTCTCCCACAACACGCACCTCGTACAACATACACACAACATACTGCATATATGGGAGGCCGTCCTTACATGACCATAGCTGTTAATAGGACGTTAATTAATCAACAAACAAACAAACAAAAGCCATCCTGTAAGGGGAGATCATCAAAAATTTGATTTTGTTTTACCTGTTTTACCATGGCAATAGGTTGCTTAGCTTTTAGTTCAACCATCTTATTTGTTGGGTTTAACACTTGGTGAACTGTACTATTCTTCTTAACAGTAGAAACCGTCCTTAGCACCCATGATGTGTAACTTTGATGGTAAACTTGACAAAGGTTCTAAAAGATTGGTTCCTGTACAGTTCTTACTTGTTGTGACCTTAATAGTACTAACTGACCTGGGAGATATATTGATGTTATTTATTACTTTGGCTAGGTTTGATTTTTCCTGACTAGGCTGTAAAAATCCCACAACAGCTATCCCTCCTAATTCTAGACATCCCTTTCCACAATCTATTTTAGCATTATGAGTTTTCAGGAAATCAGTGCCTAAAATCATGGGAAAACTAAGATTCTCATCTATCTGGAATTTTTGACACATTGTCAGATGACCAATGGCTATGGGTATAGTTATCTGCCCCTTGATTACAATATCACTGCCATCTGCACTATGCAACCATTTGAGCTCTGACTTTTCCAAGTTTTCTATGCCTAGTCCTGATTTACATAAAACACTAGCCCCTATACATGGCACTCCCTGGGCTCCAGTATCTACTAAGGCTGAAAATACCTGACTGCCTACCCTGACACTCACTAAATATTTATCTAGGGGAAATTCTTGTCTTTTTGATTCCGGTTTCGGACTACTTCCCACTTTTTGTTCCTGCCTATCCCTAAAGATTTTCTTAGGGACAGGCGCGCACCCCTATTTTTGATTTTTGCGGCCCTATGAATTGGCTTAATGTGGCCGACTTTCTGACAATGGAAACTTTTAGCATTTCGGAACCTACAATCACCTGCAACATGCTGGTAATCACCACAATGTCTGCATTGTATGTCACTTGGATTGTCTCTCTTTTGCTGGTTCCTCTGGATCCATTTGGAATTGGATTGTCCAGTCTTTACTCTGTTGACATGAGTACTCGCACTGCTTGTTTGTTTTCGGAGTTCCTCCAGCTCCTGTTGTAAGGCAGCTACCTTATTAAACAGTTCTGTGTTGTTGGTACCCTCCTGCTCCATTGACTCAAACATTTCCCCATATTTCACTATTTCCTTCAGGGACTGCGCTTCCTTACTCAATACAAATTTCCGAATGTCCGGACACCGACCATTTACTACCACGTCTTTTATCTCCTCCTGACTGCGGCCAAGTTCTGCTCCTGAAATTTGTACCTTTTCAATATATGAGATGACATCACTTCCATCTTGTACACTGCCTAGAAATTGCCTAATTGATTTAGGCCGAGAGACCTCACTTTAAAAGAAAACGTTTTTGAAAACTTTCTACAGCTTGGTCAAAATTGTTCTGGCTTTCTTCCTCAAGGCTATAAAAAACATTGTTCTGCTTTGTCGATCAGCGCCTTACTTGCTTTTCCTTACCCTGAACTTTTATCCTGATATTAATGCATGACTTGTAGTTTGGCCCTAAATGACCTTAGTTGTCGATGGGCCGTAAAACTCAAACAAACAAACAAACAAACAAATTTTACATCAGCGTCTCACATTCACCAATTACACTCCATGTTTATATATATATTCCAATGGTCTTACTACAACCTTATGTAACTTCTAGAACCTCTAGAACTTCCCGAACTTCTCTCACTCGATTTTGGGCTCCAAGACCCTACTATACAATTCTCTGCTACACCTGGTAGAAGACAACCTAATCAGACTCCCTAAGGATCTCTAGGTTTTACCTGACAGACCTTGTCTGTGTTTCTTATACATCTTATCCTAATACATTAATGAAACCATATAGTACACAACCAATATAAAGGTTGCCAATAAAAGATAACTTTATCTTCTTTCTTATGATATAGAAAATATATAGAACTATTATTAATTACAAATGTTACATTAGAAATACTGACTTTCACATACTAAACATTACTGTAAAAGCTATACAGCTTCCAAACTATACTGCCTATTGAATTGTAACTCATATCAATAATACACATCTTGCTGTATCCAATGCTTAGTAAATTACATTATTCACTATTATAATTCTTTACTTATTACTTGTTTTAAATATAAAACAAACACATTTATTTGAGCTCTTACTGAGACCTGCTATCATGTGGTCAACACGGGGGTCAACCCTTCCCTTCAGCCAGGGGTACTGACTCAGCATGGTCCCTCTATCCTGACACTACACAGTGGACAGTCTAACTATCTTACCTATATGTATAGATATAATTACTGTGTCTAATTTAACCTAATGCTATCTGTCATACAATGACGACGATATGTTTGCACAGTTAGCTGGAGGAGAACAGTTCACCAAGCTTGATCTATCCCAAGCCTATCTACAGTTGTTGTTGGACGGTGAGTCAGAACAGTACCTCACCATCAACACCCATCTTGGGTTGTATCGATATCATTGATTGCCATTTGGGGTTTCCTCCGCACCTGCCATTTTCCAAGCTGTTATGGACCAGATTTTACAGGGGTTGGATCATGTACTATGCCGGATTGACGACATATTAATCACCGCGCCGTCCAAAGATAAACATCTTGAAACGCTGGCAGAAGTGTTGAGGCGCCTTGACCAACACAACATAAGGTTACAGCCAGACAAGTGTAAGTTTATGAAGGATGAAGTGGAATACATGGGTCATATGATCAACAGCGAGGGTTCACACCCAATCACCTCCAAGGTAGAAGCTGTCAGGGAAGCACCCAGTCTTACAAATGTGACAGAGTTGAAGTCCTTTTTAGGCTTATTGAACTATTATGGGTCATACTTACCTACTTGTCTACAACCTTGCAACCAATGCATGAACTGCTACAGAAAAATGTGCCATGGAAATGGACTAGCGAATGTGAGACCACATTTTTGAAGTGTAAGGAGAGACTTTCAGCAAACACCATGCTTGTACACTATTATGGTAACAAACAATTGAAGCTAGCCTGTGATGCATCAGCATACGGATTAGGGGCAGTTATCTCACACATAATGGATAATGGGGATGAGAGACCCATCGCGTTCGCTTCACGCACGCTTGTCCAAGTGAGAAGAACTATGCTCAACTAGAGAAGGAGGCTCTAGCCCTCATCTTTGGTGTAAAGAAATTTCACAAGTATTTGTATGGTTGTCGGTTCACTTTAGTGACCAACCATAAGCCGTTGACAACAATATTAGGACCTAAGACTGGTGTACCCACTCTCGCAGCAGCTCCTATGCAACGCTGGGCGTTGATCCTTTCAGCATATCAATATGACATCGAATACCGTAAGGCTACCGAACACGGCAATGCTGACAAGTTTTCGATACTACCAGTTCAAGGAAATGTTGAGTCAGAAGAGGCTGACATCTTCCGATTTTCACAAATTGATGAGCTTCCGGTGGTAGATAAGGACATTAGTTGCGTGACGCGTAATGATCCAATTCTATCGCGAGTGTTAGACTATACTTTCAGAGGATGGCCAAATCATATCTCTGACAACGAGATCAAACCATTCTTCAGCCGTAAGGAGCAGCTGTCCACCGAGCAAGGGTGTATCCTATGGGGCCTTCGTATAATAATTCCGATGGCATATCGAGAACGTTTACTCTCCGATCTTCACGATCAGCACATTGGTGTGTGTTGGATGAAAGCGCTAGCTAGAAGCTATATGTGGTGGCTGGGACTGGACCAGGAGATCGAACAAGTGAATTTGTGTAAATCCTGTCAGTCGGTACGCAATCGACCTGCGACAGCGCCACTCCATCCGTGGAGTTGGCTGACCCGCGTGTGGCAACGCGTACGCATTGACTTTGCCGACAAAGACCAAGATAACTTTCTGGTACTTATTGACAGTCACTCGAAGTGGCTGGAGAGTGTACATATGTCAACGACCATCGCGGCCAAGAAAATTGAGGTATTACGTTCTATATTTGCGTCATATGGTCTCCCCGAGGAGATGGTCTCTTGACAATGGACCACAGTTTGTTTCCTCTGAATTCCAAGAGTTTTTGGAGAAGAACGGGGTTAGACACACCCTAGTACCACCCTATCATCCCGCTTCTAATGGTGCCACTGAGCGGAGCGTTCAGATTCTAAAGAAAACTGGTGTTGGACGGAGATACATCATCGAATAAGCACCATTTAGCAAACTTTTTGTTTAAGTTTCGTGCTACACCTCATACGGTAACTTGGGTTTCCCCTGCAGAACTCTATTTGAAGAGACAGTTACGGACAAAACTTAGCCTACTCAAACCAGATTTGGGTAAACGAGTCAGTCTGCAGCAGGATTCGCAGAAACGTCATCATGACAAAGGGCGTGTTTGCGTCAGGACGTTCGCGTGTAACCAATCTGTTCGTGTGCGGAACTTCCGTGGAGGAAAGGAAAAGTGGCTTCTGGGAACTGTGGTTAAACAACTTGGACCTCTCATGTACCTTATCCGGGTCGGAAGAACTCTCAGGTACGTTCATGTTGATCACCTTCTGGCAACCGGTGGATTGGTCGGATTTCAACAAAATTTGACTGGTAGCATCCTTATGGGCTACTAACTGAAAATTGTACAAATGATGGAGCTGACCCCCCGGGGGCCTGAGGGGTGGGGCCAAAAGGGGTCAATTTGGCTATTTCCATATAAACGACTTCTTCTCTGAAACCAAGCATGGGATAGCACCCATAATGCAATGGTAGCATCCTTATAGGGTGGGGATTCAAAATTGTACAAATGATGGGGCTGACCCCCCGGGGGGCCTGAGGGGCGGGGTCAAAAGGGGTCAATTTGGCTATTTCCATATAAACGACTTCTTCTCTGAAACTAAGCATGGTATAGCACCCATAATGCAATGGTAGCATCCTTATAGGGTTGGGATTCAAAATTGTACAAATGATAGGGCTGACCCCCGGGGGCCTGAGGGGTGGGGTCAAAAGTGGTCAATTTCCATACAAATGTTTGTTTGTTTGATTAATTAACGTCCTATAAACAGCAATGGTCATGTAAGGACGGCCTCCCATGTATGCGGTGTGTTGCGTGCATGTTGTGCGAGGTGCGTGTTGTGGGAGACTGCGGTATATTCATGTTGTGTCTTCTTGTATAGTGGAACTGTTGCCCTTTTTATAGTGCTATATCACTGAAGCATGCCGCCGAAGACACCAAGCAACACACCCCACCCGGTCACATTATACTGACAACGGGCGAACCAGTCGTCCCACTCCCTGTATGCTGAGCGCTAAACAGGAGCAGAAACTACCACTTTTATAGACTTTGGTGTGTCTCGGCCATATAAATGACTTTTTCTCTGCAACTAAGAATGGAAGAGCACTTATAATGCAATGGTAGCATCCTTATAGGGTTGGGATTTGAAATTGTACAAATGATAGGGCTGACCCCCGGGGCCTTAGACGGCAATAGATGCGAGGTCAAAAAGGTCAATTATGCTACTAGTTTCATATAAATTACTTTGTCTCTGAATCTATGTATTGGATAGCATATTTGTATGGTATCAATAGCATCATTGTATGGTTGTGATTCAAAATTAAACTTTGGGAGTTAATTTTGCTTATTTGTTTAATTGTCAGAGTCTTGTGATAATTACTAACAAAAAACCAGGTGAGCGATACAGGCCCTCTGGGCCTCTTGTATTAATAACTTTTTTTCTATTAGCCTATAACTCTTTGTGTTGTAATTTTAAACTTTCATTTTCAAGAGAAAGAAAACATTTTTAAAAGAAAAAAATGAACAAATTTGACACACAAGCTTGAAAATAATAACTTCAACCTTTCAAAAGATGATGTACTACAACTGTAAACAATATTTGACAATCATACGTTTTAAAACGAGCAAGCTAACAAAACTACAACGAGCAGTGCTATCTGCACTTTAGCAATCCATTGTGATGTGCGGTACGTTGATGCAGTTCACTGTATTTCTGGGAAGGAGTTCAATTGTCTTAAGTTGAGGACATTCTTTTCCTAGGTGTAAGTGGTAGGACCTCCTCCAATTTTTCACAATTAACTTTCTTTGGGTTATGGTCTCCCCCGCAAGGCAAATGTCGAAGCGGCCATTGTTTGGTCCTCGAGTCTGACTCATCTGTTTCATCACATTTCCACCTTAAATCTTCGCAGGTTGCGTTCGCCAACAAGATCACAAACAGTAAAAACTGTACCGACGCCATTTTTGATGCTGTGAAACAGCATTCTTAGGTACGCTCTGAGAGCCTGTGCACATCAAAACAATGAAACCACTCCGCGATGAAAATTAAAAGTTGTTTTGTTCATTACACGTAATACTTGATGTTATGAAAAAATAAAACCCCAATATTCAATACCACAGACATAGAATTTGTACATACGTATACACCATGGGTGGAGTGTTTTAAGTGTTCAGTTGGGACTCTATGATATTTGTATTACTCCGAGAACACTGGTCTCCCGAAAATCACGAACAACACCTTCTTCGCTGTCTTCCTCCGCGACAGACTTTCGGTGGATTTTGGATTGTGTATGTTTATTTAAATTTTACGTAATTCATGCTAATGATCTATTATGGTAATCAAATGTTAGGAAGGTAACTACAAAAGAAAGTTCTTATAACGCTTATACAGTTTTTTTTTTTGTGTTGGTTGCATTGACGAACTATATCCGATGATACACTGTATTATTGCGCAGTAAAAGTTAATAGTATGTGTCTGTCACTGGGAGTTGTGTCTTTTGTTTATCGACATCTGCGTTATATTGAAAGGGGAAAGGTACAAAATTTATCAACATATATAAACTTACAAAATACAATGATGATATAGATCTATATATATACGAGCATTTTAAAGTGACAATTAAACTTAGATTGCCGTGTAATGTACGGTAGCCTTATGAAGACTTGCTAAATTCCGATGTATTGTCGATGTAAATCCGAGTGATATACGTAATGAAATAATGTACCTTTTATTCGGCATTCTGGCCATGACCTATTAGTCAAAAGTCGTCAAAGCAACCCATGTAAGTTTTCTAAAAAGGAAACCAAAACATGTCCGGAAATGGTAATATTTCTTAGTTATATTTTTTCCGAAAATATTCTTCAATGTTAAGTGGATATTAAGATACGGATATGTTTACTTATTATTTTTTGTCTTTGAAGAGACATTGATGAAATTGATAATTTAGTAATTAAAAAAGAATTATAAAAAATGATACTCAGATTCTGAACGGTTTCATTGGTGTCGAAATTGTTATTTCAGAAATAATTTAGATATAAAATTTATTACAGTTATTTCAGGAAAATGAGTTATTCAACTTATTAATCTTGAAAAACTTTAAATATCATAAAATAAATACGGTATACTGTAAATATATTTTGTTAAACTCCTAAATTCAACACTGCACACTTAAAGTATACTAAATTCAATATTTAAATGAAAAACCAATTTCTTTATTATTTGGTTTGGATCCTTCAATCACAGCATCTATGAGTGCCCTTGGCACTTTGATTTTTTGTTTTTGTTTGACAGGGCGGAAGTGGGTTTGTTTTGGGAGGAAGGGGCCGATGGGAAATTTGGGTGTTGTGTAATGTCAGGATCTACTAACAAAATCAGGATATGACAGGATTACCGTGTGACTGTGATCGATTTCGTTTAGGTAGTTGGACTTAGTTGTTCGTTTTTTAAATAAGCGGTAGATCTGATAATTCAATATGATTTTCAGACACATTCGACGAAGCCCTCGCAAGCTTATACGAAATCCGCATACAAGTTATGTCCCTTTTATAAAGGTTTGCTAGTGTGAGCTATGTCTATGGATAGAAGGGTCAATGTGTCCAAATGAGCTCCAGACTTCAAATATTTCATCAGCACCCGACATCAGACAAGCATATTGAAATGTCAATAATGCATCTTCAGATGACATTTTTAATGTCACATAAACGAAATTGTAACGTAACATCATCAAACAGATATAAGGCAGATAAATAAAAATAAAAAAAAAATTGAACTATATATTTTATATTTTCACACGGATTTTCGATAGCTATTAATATCAAAATCGCATACAAACGTGTTTTGTGGTCGGGATTAACAAGAAAAAACGGTAGTTGGAGTTCATTTAAGGGCAATGTCTTTAATGGACATAGTCATTATCACTAAATAAACAAATCTATCGCAATGAGAGTCCTAAGCTCTATTATTGGTTTGAAGGAGTGTCTTTAATTTTGCTATTTATCAATAGACCGCCCAATTCACCACTTCTCTACACAAACTTGTTGTATGGCCCTAATTAACGAGAAAAAAACCGGCAGTTGGAGTTCATTAAAGGGTAATGTTTTTAATGACAATAGTCATTATCACTAAATAAACAAATCTGCCGCAATGAGAGTCCTAAGCTCTATTATTGGTTTGAAGGAGTGTCTTTAATTTTGCTATTTATCAATAGACAACCCAATTAACCACTTCTCTACACAAACTTGTTGTATGGCCCTAATTAACTAATTAACGAGAAAAAAAAACCGGCAGTTGGAGTTCATTAAAGGGTAATGTTTTTAATGACAATAGTCATTATCACTAAATAAACAAATCTGCCGCAATGAGAGTCCTAAGCTCTATTATTGGTTTGAAGGAGTGTCTTTAATTTTGCTATTTATCAATAGACCGCCCAATTCACCAATTAATGAGAGAAAAAAACGGCAGTTGGAGTTCAGTTAATAATTGTTTTTAATGGTCGTCGTCATTATCACTAAATAAACAAATCTGCCGCAATGAGAGTGTTAACAAAGGAGCGTCTTTAATTTCGCCATTTATCAAAAGACGGTTCAATTCACCACTTCTCGCAGCATTTAAGTGTTAACACCAACATGAGTATAATTTTATATGAATTTGACATGGATTGGTCTATAGAAGAGATATTGGTAACAACTGTGCAATATTAAGCAGCATAACAATAAATAGATTTGGATTGATTAATTAACGTCCTATTAACAGCTATGGTCATGTAAGGACAGCCTCCCATGTATGCGTGTATTGCGTGCATGTGTGCGAGGTGCGTGTTTTGGGAGACTGCGGTATGTTCGTGTTGTGTCTTCTTGTATAGTGGAACTGTTGCCCTTTTTATAGTGCTATATCACTGAAGCATAGAAACGGGCCCTTATTGAAACTGGATACGACTGTAAAGCTCAACAAGAATGATGAGGAGAAAGAGTTAACCAAATTTCAATTTGATCTGGTATTGCCAGTAAGTATAAAATAAAAAAAAAACAATATATGCATGTCGAATTTAAAAATTAAATACGTTTTCACTTCATATATAACAAAGCCGAGGTCAAGGGAAGGCCAATATATCACGTGATGGTGACTATTACCGAATCGTTAGGCGTCCTGTGAATGAATATGTAAATTAGCACGTGTTAGCTTTAGTGTATAAATTTGATGAAAATATTACCTCTATCACACTAAGATACACTTTTGACGACAACATTGACACCATCGTACTTGTATACATTAACGCAATGGCTCAAGCTGGTTTGTTTGGGATTGTTGAGAGAATTGAATTTGGGAGATTAGATGGAAGTATGATTAGAAAGCTTGCTCTTTCACTCAACAGTATTTTAACCGTACACGCGACTTATTTTGATAAGTCGGACGAGTCCTTCATCCGTATCAACCAAAAAAAAAGACTGATAAAACGTACTATCTCCCTCTGTCACGGGGGGTGGCCGACGACATCGTTGATAGCCTAAAAGCTAGATTCAACCTAAAGGATTTGGAATGGCTAAAAGAACATGTGAGTAGCTAAATCATTTATGCTTATACTTTTCATTACAAAACGAGCACATGTCTACTTTACTTATAATTCTCAATTCTCAACAGGTCCAGAAAGATCACCAATCGGTGAGTTATAATTAGACATCTTAGCAACATATTAACCACATTATTACAATTTCCTTTACCTATTATGGATAATGCTAATAAACTAAAACATGCTTAAAATCTAGCAAAATTATTTATCATAGACTAACATTTCCCATTACTTATTCATACAACGTTGCATTTTACGACTATTTATTTGAATAAATGATTGTTTGGGGTTATCAAAAAATCTGATTTTGTATGAATAATTAGAGCACGTCAGTTATGTTTTTATTTACGTTGTATAGAAAATATTGAGGAGGACCTGTAACTATTTTTACTTTACAGATTACATATCTTTTATCCTGTTTTAGACATCAGCAGTTAAGCAAAAAGTGGTAAGTTTAACTTTAACACACCATTGATTGAGCATATGTATAAGTACATAATATTCTCCTTAAGAACTGATCAATACTGATAGATTTTATCTCCTATTCGCACTTCTTATCATCCAACTTTAACACAATTATTTAGAGGATGCGACCATATAGCCGTCCACAAAGGCACCAGAAACAACTGCCACAACAACAAGGACATAATCATTCAGATCCCCCGCCAATGGAGAGCTAAATCAATTAATGCATTAATTTTATATGCTAGTAAGAGTATAGGGAAAGTATTTTAAAAACCCAACTGCGATTGAAGAATATATACAAAACATATTTATGTTATTTTTAACAAAGTGAAACCAACTTTGAAAACATTTGCTTCTTTGAAAAATACCAGAATTGATCTTAGCTTTAACAAAGTTCAGCAGCTAACGGTGCGATTTTTGATTTGTTTTAAACAGCGACGAGTTACGAGTTAAGTGAATGTTCATAGTAATTGAGTTTGATATATCTGAGTTTTACTGCATGCATATTAAATAAAAAGTAAAGCATAATACAAAATTAGAATTCCTACATAAAATGTGTCTATGACGTTTCATGGAAATATCTCTGCTGGTTTTAGATTGTGCTCCGGAAACGATTCTTACAAAAAACCTGCCATTTTCAGCAATGCTTCCATGGTTACAGAAAAAAGTACAAAAAGTGAAAACCTTAAAATAGCAAAAGGCACTACTAGACCATAAGACCAATGTGCCTATGGAGTTCCGTGCATATATCTCAACCGGTTTTCCAGTTATGCTGCGGAAACGAACCTGGTACAAAAATATGATATTTTCAGCAATGTTTCCATGGTTACGGAAAAATGCAAAAAATGAAAACCTAAAAATAGCAAAAGGCACTACTAGACCAAAAGACCAATGTGTGTATGAAGTTTCGTGGAAATATCTCTACTGGTTTTAGAGTTCTACACCGGAAACCATTCGTACGGACAGACAGACGGACGGACGGAACCCATTTTTCTTTCATACCTACGGGTGTAATACTGGCTGGTCTAGGGCAATACACTCATGTCGCCTAAGGCTGTATTGCATGGCTACTCATGCAATAAAGCCTCATGACGTCACGGCGTCAACAAAATCTCTAATTCCTCGGTAAAATTTTAACCTTTTTTTCACGAATATGACTGGTTTTATTATGAAAGATGCAAACAACGGAATTTGTTATGAAAATATCACGTAAATTTTCATGTATGGAAAATTGACTTCCAGTCGTCGATTTCTCCGAATTTATTTCGAAATGGCGGGATATTATAGCTGTAAAATTGCAATAAAACATCGAGGTATGAAAGAAAAATACTCTTTCATAAGTGGATATGAAGGATAGGGATATTCTACCCTCGGGATCACAAAATGTAGCAAAACCCTCGGCAAGCCTCGGGTTTTACTACATTTTGTGACCCTCGGGTAGAATATCCCTATCCTTCATATCCACATATGAAAGAGTCTTATAGTATATCCCCCGCCAACTTCGTTTGTTTGTTTGTTTGTTTGATTAATTAACGTCCTATTAACAGCTATGGTCATGTAAGGACGGCCTCCCATGTATGCGGTGTGTTGCGTGTATGTTGTGCGAGGTGCATGTTTTGGGAGACTGCGGTATATTGCATGTTGTGTCTTCTTGTATAGTGGAACTGTTGCCCTTTTTTATAGTGCTATATCACTGAAGCATGCCGAAGACACTATGAAACACTCACCTACACCACGGTTCTTACATACAGTCTATCGGATGTTGCTCCCCCTGTGTATCGGCCCACGGGGGACAGAACACACCGTGCCTTTCCCGGGCGATATCACAACGAGCAACTAACTTGCCACCTTCCAGCATCACCCAGACAACATAATGTACTCTAGAAGGGGGGTTAGCAAATAACTACGCTCACAGGCGATCCACCAGCACAGCTGGAGGATTTTTGATTTTGTTACTAGAATTTACATGTTTTATTTTTGAGCGGACTTGGTCTGTTATTTGTTGACATGTCGTGGTATTTGTAAGATTGCTACCCCTCCAACAGTGTTTAAACAACTAATAGATTATTATTAAACAATTTCATAAATTTAATCATTATATTTTATATACTATATTCTACATAATAAAACCATTATGAAAATGGCATAAGTAAAACATGTGAAGGTTAACATATGTTCCTTATGTATGTGTAGCGCTTGTGTTACACATGTGTTGTTAGTGGAATGTTTGTATGCATAGGTCTTATGGCCACTATGCAATGCACGTATGTCTGCATGACATGTATGGTGTATTGTATCATGTTAGTACACATATCAATGCAATATATTAATGGGTCCCTACACCATGGCATGCCTATGTAATTGTTTTTATATACGATGTAGTTATAAGTACAACTTGATGTTTTAAGTATTGCTGTATAAGTGCGTATTGCAAGTGTTTTTTGTGTGTTGGTATCCATTTATATATAATGTGAACCGGGGTGGGATGTGGTGCTTAGGTGTCTTCGGCGCGGCATGCTTCAGTGATATAGCACAATAAAAAGGGCATATAGTTCCACTTATAAGCTTTAATATTTGCACTTTATGTTTTGTTTACATTGATGTAATATACATTTTTATCTTTAGACCTATACCCAGATCTGAAACTTTCGTTTGTTTGTTGTGATTATTTTAAACGTCATTATTAACCAGATCTGACTACTGGCCATATGAGTCCTTCGTGTCCGTCCCGAGAACCATCGTCGTCCCACTCACTGTTTGCTAGTGCAGCTAAGCAGGAGACATAAACTAACTTTATATTCGCATTTGCTTTTTTTTTTTTTGTTCGAATATGTCCAAACCAATTCCAGTTTCCAATTATTTTACCAAAGGATCATTTGTGGTGATTGACATTTCGCCATTCTTAAACCTAATTACAATTCGTAAGCCACAAAAACGGATCCACTGGTTCCTTTCTATATAAAGAATATCTGGCACATCAAATGAAATGGTAGTATGAAAACAAACGTTCTTTCAGTTTTTAATTTAGTACACTGTAACTGGATGGTAAATTAATGTAAGTTTTTCTTTGTTGGGCCCTTTAGAATTTGGAATTATTAACAAACATTGTATCATTACACGTTATTATTGAGTTAACGCCCGTAACGGCATTGTTGAATTCTATTATCCAAACCTAACGAGAATGGATTATTTAACAAACCTTAAAATTGAACGTGAACAAAATAAAATGAAGGAAAAGGGAAATACAAGCTTTATTATGTCCCAACGAGTGGTTTCGCTCATACGAAGTATAACCATAACTTCTTGTTTTTCGTGTTATAGCCCCTTTGTTCTTAAGCGATAGTGGCCCGCCCGGGGAGTTTAGCTTCTATACACGGTTTTTACATACGACCAGTACAATTTGCCATAGGGTATGTTGATTGTCTGCTGATCTATCGCGCTAACAACAATTAAATTACACATAAGGTACCTTAGAGGGTACATGCTATGTTTGCCAGTTATGAAGCTCGATCCTGCTGGTATAATCCACCCGTGGTAGTACGAAACATAGGAAATTGTTTAACGGTCTAGTCAATAATGTCTATACATAATATACCCGGACACTCGATAAGGCAACACTGAGGAGACACGTGTTTAATAGGCGGTATTTACTATGTAACTTTCGCGTAGATACATTACTGTTGACGGTGATTTGACAGCTGTATTAGATGTACAAATGTAACGTCTACATATCATGTTTGTTTGTAAGCATCTGTGATTTCATTCTAACACTTAAAAGTAGCCGTTTTCAGTGAAATAGATTAATAAATAGTGTCTTTGACCATAGCACACGAACATATACACGATTTGTATACATCCTACAGTATCAACATAAAAATACCCCTCTATGCTATAAAATACCAATACTAATTATTATTAACAAAACTTACGTGTTTGAACTTAATAAGGTATTTAATGTCACCGTTACAACATTTTGTTAATTTGTGTTATGTACTTTGTATGTATGTAAACATTTCCCACTATCATAACCATATTGGAACAGACTACAAATATGAACCTGTAGACTGAATTTGTCTTCTAATAAACCATCTGAAAACATGCTTGATGTAAATATTTAATCTTTAATCTATGTTCCTATAGAGTATTTAATGAAATGAATGTTGTTACTACATGTATGCAGTGGAACTTGGTTGATACGAACTCGGATAATTCGACAACCCGGCTTAAATACGAAGTACTTTGCCGGTCCCGGCCGAATTCCCTCTTTATCTTTGTTTAAGGAACTCGGATAATTCGAATTCGGAAAACTCGAAGAACTCGGATAATACGAAGTAAATTTTGGGTCCGAATTACAAAAATCATACATAAAATGTTCTTATAACTCGAAATGAGATTTTTTTGGACAACGAGCTCGCCGAAAATGCTGATTTTTTCCTCAAAAATCTGCTGTAGAAAAGCATTTCAAAATATATATCTCGGTTTTATTGTTATAATTTTGCAACTACAATCGGCGATTTTTACATCTCTCTTGTTCACATCATTTTACGACATGGAACTGGTCTGTATATAACAAGAGGCCCAGAGGGCCTGTATCGCTCACCTGGTTTGTAATGCCAAGTAATATTCTGGATACAGGTTCATTGTTTATTTTCTGAAGAAATTTGAATATTTACCTCTAATTCCCTTATTGGGCCCCACCATTCCTGCCCCCTGGGGGTCAGAGCCAAAATTTATACAAGCTCTGTTCCCCTTCCCCCAAGGATGTTTGTGGCCAAATTTGGTTATAATCCATGCAGAACTCTATGACTAGTAGCGATTTATAGGATTTACCTTTATTTCCCCTATTGGGCCCCGCCCCTCCTGCCCCTGGGGGGTCAGAGCCAAAATTCATACAGGTTCTGTTTCCCTTCCCCAAAGAATGTTTGTGGCTAAATTTGGTTACAATCCATGCAGAACTCTATGACTAGTAGCGATTTATAGGATTTACCTTTATTTCCCCTATTGGGCTCCGCCCCTCCTGCCCCCAGGGGTCAGAGCCAAATTTATACAAGGTTCTGTTCCCCTTCTCCTAAAAAGACAGTTTGTGGCCAAAATTTGGTCACAATCCATCTTTTGCAGAACTCTACTCCAGGACAAGTAGTGATTTAGTTTATATAAGGATTTACCCTATTATTTTCCCCTATTGGGCCCCGCCCCTCCTGCCCCCGGGGGCTCAGAGCCAAAATTTATACAAGTTCTGTTTCCCTTCCCCAAGGATGCTTGTGGCCAAATTTGGTTACAATCCATGCAGAACTCTATGACTAGTAGCGATTTATAGGATTTACCTTTATTTCCCCTATTGGACCCCACCCCTCCTGCCCCCCGGGGCTCAGAGCCAAAATTTATACAAGTTCTGTTCCCCTTCCCCCAAGGATGTTTGTGGCCAAATTTGGTTACAATCCATGCAGAACTCTATGACTAGTAGCGATTTATAGGATTTACCTTTATTTCCCCTATTGGGCCCCGCCCCTCCTGCCCCTGGGGGGTCAGAGCCAAAATTCATACAGGTTCTGTTTCCCTTCCCCAAAGAATGTTTGTGGCTAAATTTGGTTACAATCCATGCAGAACTCTATGACTAGTAGCGATTTATAGGATTTACCTTTATTTCCCCTATTGGGCTCCGCCCCTCCTGCCCCCAGGGGGTCAGAGCCAAAATTTATACAAGTTCTGTTCCCCTTCTCCTAAGGATGTTTGTGGCCAAATTTGGTCACAATCCATGCAGAACTCTAGGACAAGTAGTGATTTATAGGATTTACCTTTATTTCCCCTATTGGGCCCCGCCCCTCCTGCCCCCGGGGGCTCAGAGCCAAAATTTATACAAGTTCTGTTTCCCTTCCCCAAGGATGCTTGTGGCCAAATTTGGTTACAATCCATGCAGAACTCTATGACTAGTAGCGATTTATAGGATTTACCTTTATTTCCCCTATTGGGCCCCGCCCCTCCTGCCCCCCGGGGCTCAGAGCCAAAATTTATACAAGTTCTGTTCCCCTTCCCCCAAGGATGTTTGTGGCCAAATTTGGTTACAATCCATGCAGAACTCTATGACTAGTAGCGATTCATAGGATTTACCTTTATTTCCTCTATTGGGCCCCGCCCCTCCTGCCCCCAGGGGGTCAGAGCCAAAATTTATACAAGTTCTGTTCCCCTTCTCCTAAGGATGTTTGTGGCCAAATTTGGTCACAATCCATGCAGAACTCTAGGACAAGTAGCGATTTATAGGATTTACCTTTATTTCCCCTATTGGGCCCCGCCCCTCCTGCCCCCGGGGGCTCAGAGCCAAAATTTATACAAGTTCTGTTCCCCTTCCCCCAAGGATGCTTGTGGCCAAATTTGGTTACAATCCATGCAGAACTCTATGACTAGTAGCGATTTATAGGATTTACCTTTATTTCCCCTATTGGGCCCCGCCCCTCCTGCCCCCAGGGGCTCAGAGCCAAAATTTATACAAGTTCTGTTCCCCTTCCCCCAAGGATGTTTGTGGCCAAATTTGGTCACAATCCATGCAGAACTCTATGACTAGTAGCGATTTAAAGGAAATGTTGACGGACGGACAGACGACGGACGGACGGACGGACGGACGACGGACGCCGCGCCATGGCATAAGCTCACCGGCCCTTCGGGCCAGGTGAGCTAAAAATAAAACAGATCGTCATTAGACATGAGAACTCGCTTAATTCGAACACTCGGATAACTCGAAGTTTTATCTCGGTCCCTTCGAGTTCGTATTAACCGAGTTCCACATGTATGTACATCAAAACATGTACAAATGTAGATGTATACAACATTCAAAAGTGTATGTTTTTGTTTTTACAACAATAACATATACATACAGGTATCAATTTAGCTATGATTTAAAACCGTTTATGGGTAGTTCCCCTCAAGGATTGAATTTCCTTCCAAACTTTAAAAAAAATACCATTTGAAGCTAAAACTGAACACTTTTTGGGACAAAATTCCACCTTTGTCTTATTTTTCATCAAATTTTAAGACTTTGGTTGTAAATGTCTTCATGCTTATTATACATCTACTATATATATCTATGATGATGGAGCTTAAAAATCTGTTTACTGAATCTTGCAATGACATTCTAGGTGTTATAATACTTCAAAATTATTTTTTCTACCAAAATGAGAATGGTCAAATATCCGATAATGCCGCTATTATAAACTTCTCGCAATTTCGAAAAGGACCATAGTTTTCCCCAAAACCTAGATTTGATCCCTGGTATATATAATATATAATGCATATTTGGTTATTACAATGTACATGTATGTTCACTTCTAAGACTTTGGGTTATACTAGTCCTAAGACAATGTCACAGCCATCTGAGACCAATAAAATCTTCAAACCAAGGACTTGGACACTTATAAACTACCTGAAAAATAACTAACCATTTCTGGAAGCAATGGGAGGGAAAATGTCACTGATTAGAAAAAGATCATAGGTTATGTCTGAAAGTGTCCATAAAAGAATCATTTTCTCATAAATTTCTAATGTATTTTCCATCTGTATTCCAAATCAAATAACAAACAATTATGTCGTCAAATTCTCATGCAATCATCATTACCGGTATTTATGATGTTCGTTACATAATACACATAGTATAATTTTTTTTTTGCAGTTTTCCTATGTGACACTGTCATGGCCATATCCCTTATTAAAGAGACAATGCAGTGAGGCTAGATACACACGATTTCTGTCAGCTTGAAAAAAAATTGGAAATATCAAGATTTGAAGATAGTTTTCTTTTGGTTTGGGCAGTTTGCTA
This sequence comes from Argopecten irradians, assembly GCF_041381155.1. Lineage (NCBI taxonomy): Eukaryota > Metazoa > Mollusca > Bivalvia > Pectinida > Pectinidae > Argopecten > Argopecten irradians. The sequence continues at coordinate 28,366,058 of NC_091146.1, forward strand.
GCTTCTGTAATTTCACAAGAAATTTACAAGGGAAAAGTCTCCTAAGATGCATATCAATCACTAAAGAACTTTGATTAACCTGAACCTAAGTGTATTGTATTTATATCCAATAAATAAAAAATATATACAATACATGTGTAGATAAGCCAGGTTTTCTTTCCAGTTTTTTATATACAAATGTATATGATCTCCGATTGAGTGTTTCTGAAGTTTGAAGGTACCATTCTGGCTAAAATGTGATTAATGTATAGATGGATTTCTAGCATAGTTACAATGTACTATGTTCTAAAAAGTAGAAAAAAAAACTTTATTATATGCATTTTTACATCAATAGCTGCAGTATCATGCATCATCAAAGTATATTTGTATCACAGTATGGTTTGATGTATATGCATTTATTATTTGTATATAGTTATCATCAAATTATAAATAAATAATAATTTGCTTAATTGCTGACAATCTACTCTAACATATAACTACATAAAATGAAAGAGATAACGGTTAAACTTCTTCATGAAGGCGGTGGAATACAATTCACATAAACAAACACACATAAGTACAATTCTTTCAGCTTCCTCATCATTTAGACAGCAACACCTACCACTGATTACGTTTTGTTGTCATCAGCTTATCAACTTTTTAAGATTTACATGTAGGTCAATTCAAATTGGTTTTATTTGAAACAATGTGCACATACAGGATTGATACATGTATATCTAAATAAATCAACAAAGTGCTATGAAGTATGTGTAAAGAGTGCATGTGCATTTCATTTTGAATATAAATAATAATAAATAACATTTATCTACCTAAAGGGATCATGATATGGCATTACATATTTCTGATTGGAATGAAAAGACTATCATCATTTACCAAGTCTTTCAGAGGTCAAATAATCCATTA